>NW_003852481.1:6109568-6132842 GCF_000181295.1 Otolemur garnettii | reverse complement strand
GGAGGGTGATTGGAGAGATCACCTCTATGGTTTATCTTACAAGGGTACAAGTGAATCTTTCTAAAAGTAGAATATAAACATTGTAACACAATAACTAAGAAAATGACATAAAGGCTATGTTATCCAGTTTGATGAAAATATTTCAAATTGTATATGAAAACACCACACTGTACCCCATGATTACATTAATATACACAGCTATCTTTTAATTAAAAAAAAAAGTGTGGGCTGAAACTCTAGGCCTCCAGCGATCCTCCCACCTAGGCCTCCCAAAGTGCTGGGATTATAGGTGTGAGCGACCACACCCAGCCTGAAATGATGGATTTGGGGTAGGACAAAGGAGTTGAGATTCTGAAGTTCCCAGGGCAGACTTCTTGAGACCAGAACTCACCATCTTCCACCCGCGCAAAGGTCTGTGGCCCTTCCCGAAAATGTCCATAACCTCCTTTAATCAGAGCAGGATCCAAGGCAGCTTTCCCCATTCTCCCAGCCAGACGTCTGTTGTACTAAAAATCCCTTCTTCCTCGGCGGACCTCGTGATCTCAATATTTGAATCTGTGTAGGGTGAGCGACTGGTCCCACACTGAAACTCCCTTGCGGTCTTGACAACACTACCAGTGCCAGGGAAGATCTAGGCCAGCTTGTCAGAGAAAACGTAGTTGAGGTGAGGGGTTTGGGAACCTCAGCGCTTGGTCTCTCCAGGTCAGTGGCTCCCCCTCCCGGGCAGCAGCTGTGGTCAGGCTGTGGGCTGGCTGCCTCAGATGAGTCTCTTTTGTTCCTGGGACACGGGGCTGCAGCGAGGGAGCAACCTCCTCTAGCCTAGAGAAACGCTTATAGAAACCCTGCTGCTCTTTCTTTTTTTCTTTTTCTTTCTTTTCGGTTTTTAGAGATAAGATCTCACTCTGTCAATCCAGGTAGAGAGCAGCGGTGTGAATGTCGCTCACTGTAACCTCAGACTCCTGGGCTTGAGCTGTCCTCCCACCTGAGCCTCCCAAGTAGTTGTGACTACAGGTGAGTGCAACCAGCTGATTTTTTTAATTTTTTTGTAAAGATGGGAGTGGAGATCAGGCTGGCCTCAAACTCCTGGCCTCAAATGATTCTCCCACCTCGGCCTCCCAAAGTTCTGATTGCAGGCCAATTACTGGGTCTTTGAGGTGGGGTTTATTACAGGCCAATAGGGTACAGCAAACCTGTATTGGGCACTTGTTATGGGGTAGGATGGTGAGGGATTAAAATATTAAGTGTTCTCTCTAGATAAGCGATTCACAGGTGGTGTGGAGGGAGAAGGACATATCCCACTGACTCCCAACATTCTCCTGAGCTAAGCAAGTGACACCTGTCACCACCTCCAGGGGAGAGACCAACTATGGGAGGATAGGAAAGCACGTAACAGTGCCGGCCACCAGGGGCAGCAGTGCCCAGATGTCAACCACTACTTGATTTGCAATTAATGTAAGAGGAGAAACAGCCTCAACACCCCGCTCGCCCAGCAGTAAAAGTTACTTAATAATCTAACTAGTTGGCTCAGCGCCTGTGGCTCAAGCGGCTAAGGAGCCAGCCACGTATACCTGAGCAGGAGGGTTCAAATCCAGCCCGGGCCCGCCAAACTACAATGACAGCTGCAACCAAAAAATAGCCGGGCATTGTGGTGGATGCCTGAAGTCCCAGCTACTTGGGAGGCTGAGGCAAGAGAATCACTTAAGCCCAGGAGTTGGAGGGGTTGCTGTGAGCTGTGATGCCACAGCACTCTACCCAGAGTGACAGCTTGAGGCTCTGTCTCAAAAATAAAATAATCTAACTCATTATCAGACTGTTATATCAGCTAGTCCTCCCTGATTCTGACAACCCTAGAGGCCATCACAACACCTGGCTGAAGAATAGAAACATCCAATGGACACCTCAAGAAAGTCACAAACCCTGAATCCTTTAGCTAGGGATTAGAGGGCTGGGTGATGTGTAGCTAAAGACAGTAACTTTTAGAGAGGATATAAGAATTCTGAGAAAGTCAAAGTGTAGTAGGCTTTGAGAATGACCTCCCATCTTCCTGGGATTCTGAGTCTTGGTAATAAAGGACCACTTTCACCGACACGAGTGTTTGGCTCATGCTCCTGGTTCTGGCACCCCAGTTACATTAAGATTGGCAAGAAAGACGTGACTCACACAGGTAGTGCGTGGAACAGGGCTTTAACTCGCACAGAGAAGAGCCAGGAGAAGACCAACTTTACTAATAAGCATGGTCCTCACGGCCAGCCAAGTGTCATGGAGGGAGATGGTCCCGCAGACGGAGGTGTCACTTCCTCCCCAGCAGTGGGCTTCCCAGGAGTCATATGACAAACATGATTTAAGCAGAACACAGAAGTCACATCACGCTGGGAATAAGGAAAGGTTCTCCCAGCACAGGCCGCGAGGGGAGTTTATCTCCACGAAAGGACATATTCCAATGCCGTGAAGGCTACGTTAACCAGTTTGATGAAAATACTTCAAATTATATATAAAACCAGCACACTGTACTCCGTGACTACATTAATGTACACAGCTATAATTTAATTTAAAAAAAAAAAAGGAAGGAAGGAAATATTCCAGCCCATGGTGCATTTTTATGCAGCCTACAAGGGTTGAGCAAGCTACATATCCAAGAATGAGAGAGCGGTGGGTTGGTGGGGTGGGGTGCGTATGAAAAAATACCTGTCGTTTTCTTAATATAAACAACAGAATATGAATTTCAGTGTAAGCTTCTTAGCTGGAGAGGATGAGACTAAAATACAGTGCAACTCAAGAGGAGAAGTGTATCTGAAGCCGGGAGACCGGCAGGTGGAGGAGCCTAACGCATCAATGGAGCAATGCAAGACAGACCAAGCGTGCTAACTTGCCCCAGGAAGAATGTTCAAGTAAGCATCAAGGAATTACCTTTTGAAGTGCTTTTTTTTTTTTAATAGTAAATTTTCCGAGTGTAATCCTCACTAGGAAAAAAGAAGAAGAAAAAAATTCTGTGCACTCTAATGTGAGTAATTCTGATGAGCTTAGAAGAATAATCATGAATCCCCTTGTCAGCTAAAAAGTGATGAGGTTCATACATTTGGAAAGGAGAGCTTTATATCTCATAAAGGGTTGCAGCCTGCAGGTTGGAGGTCTTGCCTGCTGGGAAGTATATCACCTTGGGCAGAAATCGAGAGCCAGGGCTCCCATTTGAAGAAGGGGTAAAGGGAACGGGAATTTATGCTGAGCCGAATAGCTGAATATACATATTTAATAAGCTATAGGAGGAGTCATGAATATTTATGAAAAGAGAACCACGTGCTCGTGCAATTGAGGGGCATGCTGACTCATGGGTCCCATGTTCAAAAAATGGTGGTGTTAGTGTAATCCCAGGGGGGAGTTTTCAGCCCTCAGACGGTGAAGCACAGGAGGTGCAAATCAGCCCTCGTGGACTGGTCAGAACGACTCCGTAGTTGGTGGTCTCTATTCAGGAAGGACTGCTGGTTAGCCTTGTTGAAACAGAAACCAGAAGGCAGGAGGAGCAGCTCTACGTGGTTGGCTGGAACGAGTCTTCCTGATGGGCTGGTCCTGTTTAATCTGCATGAAAGAAAGCAAAGTGGTGACTAGTGAGTAGGGAGTGTCTGACCTCCCGTCCCATCATGTCTGGGAACTCCATTTCAAGGCAGGGGGTCTCCGTGGCTAAGTGGAGTCCGTTCAGTCTATTGGGGGGGGTTCAGGATTTTAATTTTATTTCTCATTGTCTAGTTTTAAAACACACCCCTGCGATCTTTACGAGTATGAAATATATTAGTAGTATGAAAAATATGTAGAACTATCTAAAAAATTTTTTAAAAATGAGAGGTGAGAAAATGCTTGTCAATTGTACTTGTGTTCACAATTCTCATCCCTCACATTTGCGATGCCTCCTTGATTTTTGCCTTTTTCCTTTTGGTTTTGTGCCTTAGTATGCTGCCAGTAAATTCCATTTGGGGCTTACAATAGCTTGCACCAAGTCTCTTTCCTTTCTTTCAAACAAAATATTCCTTAACTACAACATATCTTTATAGATAAGACCTTTAATCCTGGATTGGGAGTTAGAACGTCCACATTCTAGTTCTCTCGTGGTACTTCCCATTTGGGGATCTTTACACCACCCAGCCTTTCTATCATAGCACTTTGGCTGACAGTGGTCCACACCATTTCTTATAGACCTACAGCAAGAAAACTGAGGAAGCCTAATCTACACATTCAGTCCAGAAACTCTGACCTTGGACGGGGCATTTGGTGGTCCATTTGCATCAGGACCTCATGTAAACTCTGGGAGAAATGATCAAGAGGACTTCTAGATAAATGGTTGGGTCTTCGGGCACCTGGATTAAGTCTCAACGGAAAGAGAAATTATTGTGTACCTCTAAGAGTGCCCAAGATGGCAAAGAACTCACTCAGTGGTTGGCAGAGCCCGGGACATTGGCTGATTGGCAGGGGAAGAAGACACTTTTCAACATGATGCTGTGCTGATTCCCCCCAGATGTCCTCTGATCAGATCAGAGAGAGTTGGCCTCAGGTTTCTTGATGGAGGAGACTATAAGAAAATGGAGAAGCACAAAACTTTAGAGACTCCCCATAAGGAATAGCAACACTGCTGAGGAGAGAGCCCTTCCCCATCTCAGGAGGCATCATATTAACAAGCCCTGCCCAATACTAAGGCCAATCCATGGGGCAGAAGAGACGAGATTGTAAGGAAACCGAACAGACCCCATACATTATGTCCTTGTCTCCCATCTTCTTTCTGAACCAATTGAAAAAGAGCAGACAGGAATCAAGCAGAAGAAGAGCCAATGATCACCTGGTAAAGTTGATATTGAGGAATGCAGGTTTATCGGAGGCAGGTGGGATTCCTAGAACCAAATTCTAGCGCAAGACAGACTGACCCACATTGTCACAGGAAGCTCCATACCAAAATCTATTTTTATAATTTAATTTCCCTTGGTTATCCTTCTTAGATTCCTATAGTCTGGAGAGAGCAAGGACTATACCTTTTCATTTTTTTTATTATGGAAAATGCAGAACATTGCAAGTGTGTGATAAACCCCATGTAACTATCACCCACTTTTAGCAATTACCAACATTTCACCGTTCTTGTTTAACCTACACTGCCGAACACTCTCCACCTTCAAGTAATAATATGCTTTTTATTACAGTTCTTTTTAAAGTAAAATTTACATACATTGAAATGCAAAATTCTTAACTACAATTTTTGGGGGCAGTTTTTTGGCTGGGGCTGGATTTGAACCTGCCACCTCCAGTCTATGGGACCAGTGCCCTACTCCTTTGAGCCACGGGCACCGCCCTTAACTACAATTTTGATGAAAGGATATCCTCACCCCCATCACAATCTCAGCCTTCCCAAAAGTTTCTTTCGGGCTTCTTCCCTGTCAATCCCTGACCACCTCCCCCCTCCAAAATCTGGCAACTATTTTGATGGGTTTTTTTCCTTTCATTTATTTATCTTGCCTTTTCTAAAATATTATATAAATAAAATTATATGATCTTTTGTAGACTGGCTTCTCTCACTCAACAAAGTCTCTGGAATTTGTCCGTGATTTGTGCACATGGCTGTGGGTATCAGTAGTTCAATCCCTTTTATTGTTAAGTAGAATTTGATTGTATGAATATAGCTCCATTTATTCACCCATTCAGTGTCATGAGCGTTTATATTTTCCACTTGCTGGCCATCGTGAATTAAGTTTCTATAAACAAATCTTTTTTTCTTTTTGAGACAGTGTCACTCTGTTGTCCCAGGCTAGAGGGCTGTGGCCTCAGTCCAGCTTGCATCAACCTCAAACCCTTGGGCTCAGGCGATCCTGCTACCTCAGCCTCCTAAGTAGCTGGAACTAGAGGTGTCCACCATGCCCAGCTAATGTTTCCACCTTTAGTAGATATGAGGTCTCCCTCTTACTCAGGCTGTTCTCAAACTCCTAAGCTCAAGTGATCCTCTTGCCTTGACCTCCCACAGTGTTAAGATTATAGGTGTGAGCCACTGTGCCCAATTGGTGAAGTACTTTTTTATTGGCTAATATATTTTTCTCTGTGAAGTGCCTGCTTTAGTCTTGTCCATTTTAAAAACTGGGTTGTTTGGCACTTTTATTGCATTGCAAGTCTAAACACAAGTTCTTTGCAACTATTTTTTCCTAGTCCATAACTTGCTTTCTTATTTTCTTAACGGTGTCTTCATGAACATAAATTTTTTCAGTTTTAAGTCTTAATTACCATTATATATATTATTTTATACACACGCTCTGTATTTAGTAGTTATTTGCTTTCTCTGTCCTGTTTACCTGCCTACCTCCAGGCCCTGAAAATCATGTAGGAAAAAACTGCTTTTGTTTTTGTTTTGAGACAGAGTCTCACTGTGTCACCCTTGGTAGAGTGCTGTGGTGTCACAGTTCACAGCAAACTCAAACTCTTGGGCTTAAGCAATTCTCTTGCCCCAGCCTCCCAAGTAGCTGGGTGCCCACCACAATGTCCAGCTATTTTTTTGTTGTAGTTGTCATTGTTGTTTAGCAGGCCCAGGCTGGGTTCGAACCCTCCACCTTTGGTGCACGTGGCCGGCGCCCTACCCACTGAGCTATGGGCGCCGAGCCTTCCATGTTGCTTCTATTCTATTTCTGGCACAATGTTGAATAAAAGCAGCCCAATGGGATTTTCACTTGAATCTCATTGACTCCATAAATCAGTATGGACAGAACTGACATCTTAACAAGATTGAGCTTTCTGTTCCATGAAGATGGTGTATCTCTCCATTTATTTAAATGTTCTTTAATTTCTCAGTAACATTCCATAGTTTTCGACATACATATGTCGCATGTCTTTTGTTAAATTTCTTTCTGAGTACTCCATTTTTGACATTATTATAAACACATTAAAGTGTTTCCTAATTATTTGCAATTAGTACTATAGAAATACTATATAACTGATTTTTGTATATTGAGCTCATATCCTGTGACCTTGCTAAGCATACCATGTTTCCCTGAAAATAAGACACTGTCTTATGTTTATTTTTTCTCAAGAAGACACACAAGGGATTTTTTTTTTTTTTTTTGCAGTTTTTGGCTGGGGCTGGGTTTGAACCTGCCACCTCCAGCATATGGGGCTGGTGCCCTACTTCTTTGAGCCACAGGCACTGCCCACACTAGGGCTTATTTTCAGGGGATGTCTTCTCTCTGCACCAAAATGCATGGTGTGGCTATGCAGATATGCTGCATAGCCACACCCATCATTAGGTCTTATTATTGGGGTAGGGCTTATATTTAACAAATGCATAGAAATCTTGCTAGGGCTTATTTTTTGGATAGGTCTTATTTTCAGGGAAACATGGTATGTTGTAGTATCAGTAGTTGTTGTTCATTTGTTTGCTTCAATTTCTTAGGGCTTTCTAAATAAGAAAACTATGTTGTCTACAAACAGAGAAGGCTTTATTTCTTTCCCAATCTTTATGTCTTTTCTTTCTTTTTCTGGCCTTTTTGCACTGGTTAGGACTTCTGGTACAGTGCTGAGCAGAAGCTGTGAGAACAGACATTCTTGCCTCTTTGCAATCTTAGTGGAAAATCTTCAGAGTTCAGCTAATTTGATGTTAGCTGTAGACTTTCCCTAGATGCCCTTCATCATATTGAGGAAGTTTTCTCCTATCTTATATCCCCAAGTTGCTGAGAATTTATATCATGAATGAATTAGCAATTTGGCTAATTGCTTTTTCTTCATCTACTAAGACAGTTATCTTTGTGATTTACCTTTATTTCAGTAATGTGATCAATTATACTTAACTATGTTAACAAGTCAAACTAACAGAGTATTTCTAGAATAAACGCATTTTGTCATCATTTATGTATCTTTCTGGTTTGATGTGTTAATATTTTGTTGAAGATTTTTGCATTTATCTATAAGAAATTTTAGCCTATAGTTTTCTTTCTTATAATAAGGGCTACATTTTTATAAGTAAGTAATATGAAAGTGACTGGGCCTGTGGGGGAGGATATTGAGGTTGATGTGTTTTTTGGTGACTCTAAAATTATATCAGTAGACAATTAATTCCCACTCTATCTTATGGTTCAAACACTGCTAGAAGCCAGGCCCAGTGGCTACTGCCTATAATCCCTGCACTCTGGGAGGCCGAGGCAGGAGGATCATTTGAGCTTAGGAGTTTGAGGTTGCTATGAGCTAGGCTGAGACCGCAGTACTCTAGCCTAGGTAACAGAGTGAGACTATGTCTCAAAAAACAAAAACAAACAAAAAACTAACACTGCTATAAAAATATAGTTGGTATAGTGCCATAAGTCAGTGGTTCTCAACTTTCCCAATACCCTTTAATACAGTTCCTGTGGGTCATGACCCACAGATTGAGAACTGCTGCCTTAGATGACTCAATGACTTAATTAAATTACAGTAGATTAGATAAAATGGACAGAAAATGTCAATAATATGGCAAAAAAAGGATTCAGACATTTAGCTTTTACATTCTGAGGCAAAGAGAGAATTTTTTTTCCATTCTATTATCATGTTCTTGCATTTAGATTTATAAATTTCAGAAGTGAGAAAATTCACCTTCTTGGGATTGGAGGAACAGAGAAAGTTTTCCAGGTAATCTCAATAATCCTTATGCAGAGGGGTGTCTACACCAGTGGCAAATCCCAGGTGGCAGGTCCTTATTAATGACAAGTCTGTATTTTCAGGGGGCGGGGTTGACAGTTTTGGGTTTAGTTTTCATTTGAGGACCTCCTTTAAAAGGTCACTGTCCCACATCTTTATCTTAACTTGAAAAGAAAAAAGATATTTATATCTGCCTAAGAGCTACCCAAAGGGTAAAAACAAACAAAATGATGGAAAAGAGACAAGATAAGTGGCTCCCATGGTTTTCAGATGTGAAGACCGTGGGAAGAAGATGGCACTAATGTGTTAAAAACACACGTTCCGACAAAAAAATGACAACACCATCTTTGAAGAGGTCTGGCTGCTAAGAAAGAGCATCCTTGTCCTTACTTTAGAAGGACGATTTTTAAATCAGAGATATGGATGAAAACACATACAAAGATGTGCTTTGAGAATATAGGAGCATCGTTCAAGTGAATCGTTAGAGAGCCAGAGGATAGAACATAACGCAACCACTAAAAGTCATATTCATGGAGTACATTCCATGTCATAGGAAACGCTCCTGATAAGGTAACAAAATCCCCAGATAGATACACATCCAAATATGATGAGCAGAGTGAGAAAATAATTAACTAAAAGTAATTAAAAAGAAAAAAACCTCAGACACTAGATTTAAACAGACAACAAACACAAGAAAGAAAATACTAAACTAGTCGTGGTGGGCCCCTCTGTGTGATCAGAGTATATATAATTTTGTTCTCATACCCGTGTTTCCCTGAAAATAAGACCTACCACCAAAATAAGCCCTAGCAGGATTTCTATGCGTTTGTTAAATATAAGCCCTACCCCATAATTAGACCTAGTGATGGGCGTGGCTATGCAGTGATGGGTGTATCTGCATAGCCACACCCTGCATTTACACGCAGAGTGGTAAGGAAGACTGGCATACCTTTTATCTGCCACAGCTCCTTTCTCTGAGCCTTTGGCCCTTGCACAGGTGCGTGTGTGGTAACTGTAGTCACAGGTATCCTATTCTGCACGTGTGAACAGCTAGGGGAAAGAAGTTCACACATCACTAGCACCAGCCCAAACAACAATGGTCGGCTCCCCCTGTCAGGTTCCAGAAGAAGATGACTGTACTGTATTTGAGTACATGTAGATTGTTGTATTATACTTAATACAAATAAGACATCCCCTGAAAATAAGCCCTAGTGTGTCTTCTTCAGAAAAAATAATTATAAGACAGTGTCTTATTGTCAGGAAAACACAGTAGCTTTCTGTACTTTTAAATTCTTTTCTAAAATCTGTATTATTTTTCTAATAAGAAAAATTACAGGTGAATAGATATTTTTAGACTTAGTTTGGGAAGAAGCATATCCTGTGTTATATATAATATAAAAAAATAATTCTTCACTCAGCTTTAGAGTGTAAATGTGAAATAGGAAGGATTTAAGATCAAGAGATGGCTTGGTTTTGCACAGATCATTTACTTGATCTTTTAGTTTCAGTGAGCCAAGTTTGGTTTTAGAAGGACGGTTCAGGCAGCCACATCCTAGCAGCTTGACCACTCTCATTTCTGGCACGTGGGGCTGCCAACTTCCTCCTTCCCAGCGCTCTTAACACCACAAGCTGTCATCTTCCCAGTTGAGCTGGGCTGTTGATAGCTTTGAAAGCAGGCTGTTGTGCAGGAGACCTGTGTCCCTGGTAAGTGCTGAGTTCTGTTTTGCATATAACCCAGGTATATTAGGCAGTCCTCTAATTTTGAAGCCAGTTCGTATACATGTTTAATCCTTCTATTTAGAGAGTAAAATGCAGGGAACTTGGCAATGGATTGGAGTCATCTCATGACATTGGACAAATCCTCAGCTGCTTTGGGCCTCAGCCTATCTGTGAATGGGTAAAGTAGATGGCCTTTTCCATACCACTGTGTCAAGAGTTGTGAATTGCAAAGAGTACAAGTGTGATAGCTACAAAAAGATTCTAAGGTTTATATGGAGAGGCAAAAAAAGAAAAACAGTTGCCAATACAATACTGAAGAAGAACAAACGTGGAGGACTCCCACTATCTGACTTCAAGACTTACAGTAAAACTACAGTAATCGAAGGCAGTGTGGTACATGTATTAGTAAAAGAATAGGCAGATGGGTCAACAGGACACTACAAAGAGCCTGGAAATAGACTCATGCAAATATAGTTAATTTATTTTTTGTTGTTGTTGTTCTTTGAGACAGAGTCTCACTTTGTTACCCTCAGTAGAGTGCTGTGGCATCATAGCTCACAGCAACCTCAAACTCTTGGGGTCAAGTGATTGTCTTGCCTCAGCCTCACACCCTAGTAGCTGGGACTACAAGTGCCCAGCAATTTTAGAGATAGGGTCTTACTCTGGCTCAGGCTGGTCTCAAACTCTATGCTCAGGCAACCCACCTGCCTCAGCCTCCCGGAGGGCTGGGATTACAGGTGTGAGCCACTGCACCTGGCCCCAGTCGACTGATCTTTGACAAAGGAGCAAAGGAAATTCAATGGAAAGGGGATTGTCTTTTCAACAAATTGTGCTGGAACAATTAGATATCAACATATGTAAAAATAATGAATCTTGACACAGACTTTACCCTTTTTACAAAAAAAGGGATTCAGAATAGATCATAGACCTAAATGCAAAAATGCAAGACTATAAAACTATCCCTAGAAGATAACAGAAGAGAAAATCTAGATTATCTTGGGTTTGGTGATGATTTTTTTAGCTACAACACCAAAGCAAGACGCATGAGAAAAAAAATTGGTAAGTTGGGATTCATTAAAATTAAAAACTTATACTCTGCAAAAGACACTGTTAAGAGAATGAAAGATGAGCCTCAAACTGGGAGAAAATATTTATAAAACATATCTGATCAAGATCTAACACATACAAAGGACTTATACAATTGAACATTAAGGAAACAACCCACCCAACTTAAAAATGGGCAAAAGATCTGAACAGACACCTTACTGAAGAAGATATCTAGATGATAAATAAGTATGTGAAAAGATGTTCCACATTATGTCATCAATGAAATGCAAATTAAAACAAGACTACACAAAGCCTGTTAGATTTCCAGCCTATTTAGAATGGCTGAAATTCAAAACACACTGACAGCCAAATGCTTGTAGACCAACAGCAGCTCTTATTCATGCCTGGTGGGACTGCAAAATGGTGCAGCCACTTTGGAAGACAGTTTGACAGTTTCTCACAAAAGTAAACATAGCCTTACCACATCCAGCAGTAACGCTCCTTTGTATTTATCCAAATGAGTTGAAAACACAAGTCTGCGTAGATACCTGCATACAAATGTTTACTAAAGCTTTATTCATAGCAGAAACTTGGAAACAAACCAAGATGCCTTTCAACAGGCAAATGAATAAACACACTGTCACACGCCCATACAATGGAATATTATTCAGCCACAAAAGAAATGAGCTAGAAAAGAAACAAGCTATGAAAAGACACAGAGAAATGTAAATGCATATTTGCTATAGGAGAAAACCCAATCCAAAAATCTATAAACTGTATGATTTCAACTAGAAAAGGCAAAATTGTGAAAACAGCAAAAAGTTCAGCGGTTAACAGGGGGTCAGGGGAGAGAGGAATGAACAGGTCGAACAAGAGGATTTTTAGAGCAGTGAAGCCGTTCTGTGTGACACTCTGCTGGCAGATACACGTCAGGACACATTTGCCAAAACCCACCGGATGCAGAACATTAAGAATGAATCCTAATGCAAATCTGGGGTTTTAGGTGGTCAATATCGGCTCATCGACTGTAACGAATGTTCCCCACTAATGCAAGACATTAATAATGGGAGAAAATGGGGCTTGGGTGGGAGGGGAGAAGGGAAATTCTCTGGATTTTGTGTTCCTGATCACGGTATCCCCTCTGGCGGGTGTGTATGTTATGTTCAATTTTCTGTAAACCTGAAACTAGTCTCAAAAATCAAATCTGTTTTCTGAAGTGCGTGTGAAAGCCGAGTCTGATTAAAGCACTCTATGAGGGTATTTTGGTGGCAAGTAACGGAAAATGCAATTAAAATTAGCTTAAACCAGCAGTTTATGTGCTTTTCTTTTCTGTGTGCACACCCAATGGTTAAAAAAAAGTTTGAGAATCCGCGCAACAATTTACAACAAATATTTATTTATGTATGAAGTATATATTCTATTAACATACAGGGTGGCCTTAAAGTTCATGTGCAATTTCAAAGTGTTTGTATGCGCACAAACTTTCAGGCCACCCTATACTATGTACATTTTGTAAATATATATCAAAATAAAATTTTTTAACAATGTGAGTAAAGGATAACATAAATAATCCTTAAAAATAGTTACAAGTGTTGCATTTTATTACTGGGCTATTTTGGCAGGAGTACACTGCTGTATTATTTTTGAAACTTGAAAAGTATTTCACATTAAAAAAAAAAAACCTCAATCAGAGGTTGAGTTTAAGTTGTTTTGTTTCAAATCCTAGGCTGTCAGTGTAGAAAAAGATCCCTCACATGTATTCATAGATCTACCTGGGAGGAGTTCATAATTGGCTGTCACTTCTAACCGTATAATACTATATTTCTATACTATACTATACTTCTCTCCCATTCCCAAATTGTAAAACTGAGAAACATATCCCCCTCCTTCCCTAATGAAAACCATTGTTCTTAAAAACTGTTTTTGGAAATGTAGTTATAGGTTAACACGGGAGTTCAAAACCTATTAAAAAGCTGCTCAGAAGATTTTTGAACAATTGATTAACTGGGGTCTTATGGGTGATGACACACACCGTACACTTTAGCAACAAAATAGATAATAATTAGAACATTCCTGAACATCTGTTTTTTTAAAATACTCTTAAAATTCTGTAGATTGTTATTTAGGATGATACAATGTTTGGTTCCATTTATTAAGGGGGCCTGGGTGAACCGTAGAGTGAAAGCAAATAAAAAAATAAAGGGAAGCTCCAGTCCGCCTTGGGAAATCCCCCTTCCTCTCTCCCGGGTCTGTCTGGGAACACAGCTGTCAACAAACAACGCACTAAATGAAGCTCCGGATTTCAATCTGTATTTTAAATACGTCTTTCAAAACTGGTGTGTTGAAACCTAAAAAGAAATTGATGTTCTATGATTTGTTTTTTCCATTTCGGAGACCACTGACAAGTTTCCAGGGCTTTATTATCTAGAATAAGCTCAGAGTGATTCCAAGACTGTCAATTCAGTGGCAAAGGAGATCAAAGACTTGAGTTCTTTGTATGCAGTGCCATATTCTGGGTGGCTTTATTTTTTGTTCTTGGGTCTGTCTCCTCACGGCTGCAAGATGGTAACTTCAGACAACCCATCTTCATGCCAAAACATCCAAAGGTAGATCATGTCGGTTTCTCTTTGTCCATCTCTTTTTATGAATGAAGAAAACCTTCCCAGAACCCCCCAGGCCGGCTCCTCTTCATCTCTCATTGGCCAGCTTACATCAACTATTCACACCTGCCAATTCCTGGCGAGGAGGACCGGATGGTACACTAACCATGGTTCATCTCCCAGGTTCAGAAGGTCTTCTTCCCTAATGTGCTCAAACAAAACAAAGATTCTGCTAGCAAGGAGCAAAGAAGGGAGCATTAACAGGCAGGGAACTGGCAGCGTCTGACCCAATCATGTTGTAGATATGGTACAGACGTCCCATCACAACTCGAGTGCCCAGTGTATTAACAGTGTATTCACAAATTCAGTGTATTAACAAATGAAATAGCGCTCAGCTTCCGTGACGCTACTTGCTCCATGCTGAGGTCTTCTTTTTTGCAATTTTTGGCCAGGGCTGGGTTTGAACCCACCACCTCCGGCATATGGGGCCGGTGCCCTACTCCTTCGAGCTACAGGCGCTGCCCCTGGGGTCTTCTTGACACTGAAGGAAAACCTCTTCCTGGGTCATGCATGAAATTATGAAATTATTATTTTCTTTTTATTCATGCTCATAGAACACATATCAAGGTGAGATGTACAATTCTTTCGAGATGCATTTTTGCATTGGTCCATTTTGTCTTGCTATAAAGGAAAATCTGAGACTGGGTAATTTATACAGAAAAGGGGTTTATTTGGCTCAGAGTTCTGCAGGGTGTACAAGGAGCCCATACACAGAGGCAGCAGGTGCCACAGCAGGAAAAGGGTTTACGTATGTATGTATGTATTTGTTTATTTATTTATTTTGAAACAGAGTCTCACTCTGTTGCCCTCCTAGAGTGCTGTGGCATCATCATAGCTCACAGCAACCTCAAACTCTTGGGCTCAAGTGATCCATCTGCCTTGGCCTCCCAAAGTGCTAGGTCTATAGGCAGGAGACACCGTGATCAGCCTTGAAACCCTGTCTCCCTGGTCGGCTTTTTTGGAACCTCCGAACTGATAAAGCCCACTTTGTGGGTACCTAGAGCTAGGACCATACCCGGCCAACTTCCTGTGACCCTCCCTCCCAACAAAATCTTGACCTGTGACACTCCTCTTCTGATATTTTTAAATTCATTATTTTGTCTTTTGTCAGTCTTCTAATAATTTTTTTTTTTTTTTTTTTTTTTTTTTTGCAGTTTTTGGCTGGGGCTGGGTTTGAACCCACCACCTCCGGCATATGGGGTCAGCGCCCTCCTCCTTTGAGCCACAGGTGCCGCCCTCCGTCTTCTATTATGGAAAGATGCTTCAACACTGACCTTGGGAGGAGGAAAAAGATGAGCAATGAAGCCACCTAGGCAAAGACCCAGGAGAGTAGGAAATAATCAGAAAGCAAAGCTGAGAAATTCTCCAAAAGCAAAGATAAAAATACACATAACATCTCAAAGCTAATAACCCAGGAAGCCACTCTTCACGCAAGCTTTAACAAGTATAAAGAACGGTGGGAGTGTTGAGCGGAGGGTGGTACCAACAGAACTCTTAATTGAAGGGACGGGCGTGTCATTGGCTGCAGTAATAAGGGAGGTGGGGGAGGGACATTGTCATTAGGCATTTTGATCAATGCCATAAACGATACTCTGTGGGTCCCAAGGGAATGGCCTAGTAAAAGCACACGATTTCCACCTCCATTAATTAAAAAGTTAGACGTGGATGTAGGGGTGGCTGGTGAGCTTGTATCCAGGTATGAAAACTTGAGCGTGCATTAGAATCACCTGGAGAGCTTGTTAAAGCATCGATTACGGAACCCCACCCTCAGAATTTCTGATTCAGTAAGGGTGGAGTGGGGCTTGAGGATGCATATTTCTAATAAGTTCCTAGGTGGTCTGGCGTCACGCTCTGAGAACTCCTGACTTAGAAAAATAGCGAATGGACCTTCAGAACCACTGAGTTTGCGATTCAGACTCCCACCTTCCAGACTAGTGGGGAAGTTTTCATTTTGAGCTTATGTTTCAGAGGGTGAAAACTCATGTTATATAAAATGACACTATCATGAGTAAGGCATAAAATGTATGCTTTAAAGCATAATCTTTTTATGATTTAAAGAATGGAGGAAATTCCAGGGACAAAATAATGATGATTAGAATTATATACAAATGTGCAACTAAGGATTAATAAAAGCCACAAAACCCAGGTACACACACACGCACACACATACACACAAAGGATGTAAGAGAATAAGAAAAAATGTTTGCTATAAATACGGGTGCATATTTAACATTTAATATTTAAAATAAATTGAGTTCGTCCAGATCAGGTTCTAGTGGGAACAGGACACACACAAACTGTTTGTACACCAGGAAAGCCAACATTAAACCCACATTCGAAACAAAACCTACAAAGTTAATTAAAGAAATCCAAATGAAAGCAATTCTATGGGGCCATTTAACACATATCGGATAAACAAGTATAAGGATAAATGACAAAATTCAGGACTAGCGAGACTGCTGGGAAATGGTTGCTGGTGAGGGAGTAAATTGGCTGTTTGTTGGAATTAAGAGACATAAAAATGATTATCCCAGAAAATGTAGCCCATAGAAGTAATTCACAAGAAGAATAAAAGTATAATTATAAAAATATGTATAGCAGAATTATTTATAATCGCTAAAAAAGTAAATTACCAAGTTACTCAAAACTACAGAAGTAAGATAAAACGATTTATGTTACATAAACCTCATAGTCATTCATTAACAATGAAAATAGACTAAGATTCTGCAAGCAAAGGAAAATGTATCCTACATAGAAGCGTTAGGGGGACTAGTCCTGGGTCTGGAATCATGAGACTTAAAATGAAGGAAGCTTTGACCAAGGATCCAACCTCTCTGAACTTCGTTCACCCTTTAACAAGCAGTTTTTCTCTAAGCCGGAAGTTTTCAAACATTTTGAACCACTCCTGAAAAAGTTTTCATTTTTGTGTGGTCTTGTTTTTCAGCTTTTGTGGTAAGAGCACTTAACATAAGCTCTAGCCCCTTAGCAAATTTTTAAGTACAGAATAACAGGGCCCTAAATCACAGGCCCTATTTGGGCGGTAATCTCCAGAACTTACTTGCTGACAATCACTATTGCACTTTCTGCTTCTTTGAGTTTGACTACTTTAGAATCCACGTATAAGTGAGAGCCATTATGCCTCAATAAATTGGTTTTATAAAAAAAGGAAATTTAGGCTCAGTGCCTGTGGCTCAAGTGGTTAAGGTGCTAGCCACGTACACCCAAGGTGGCAGGTTCGAATCCAGCCTGGGCCTGCCAAACAACAATGACAGGTGCAACCAAAAAATAGCCAGGTGTTGTGGCAGGTGCCTGTGGTCCCAGCTACTTGGGAGGCTGAGGCAGGAGACTCGCTTGAGCCCAGGAGTTGGAGGTTGCTGTGAGCTGTGATGCCACAGCACTCTACCCAGGGGGACAGCTTGAGGCTCCGTCTCAAAAAAAAAAAAAAAAAAAGGAAATTTGCATTTAAGCACTATAAATACACACATACGCCCCCTTACTAATGGTAATACGTGGTGGCTGTTCTATTCTGTTCAATGCTGTTTCATTCCTTTCCACTCCATGTAAAAATAGTGGCCACTATCAATCATATAATAAATCACAACCAGCAGTTCATACACGCCCCACTAATTTATAAGAGTTACCAAAGGTTACGGCCACCATTTCTCCAACACTCTATGGCCCCTGAAACCCTACCACCACCCAGAAACACACACAGTCCACCCAGAGAGTTCTGATGATGGCTGTGGCCCAAATGGAGCCACAGGCAGCAATAATTGCAGCAGGCAGGCAACTTTCATGCCCTACTCCATAAAGGGCACGTGTGTCAGGAGGAAGAAAATGATTGTTAACACGATTGGACTGGGTTCACTGGCTCCTTAGATAACGTCATCCATTCTCTTGAACCTCTCTCAGGCTGTTTCTTCTGTTCCTCCTTCTCTCCAAAAATCCAGAAACCAGGAATTACTTATAAGAGTTTACATGAACAAGCCCATCTGTCTCTACTGGCTTGGTTGTGGTAGGGAAGGCCTGCAAATGGCTGGTGCCCAGGCAAGGAGCTGGCTGCTTGTATTACCACTGGTCTTGAGAAAATCCTTCGTGGTCTAGCTCAGCTCAGAAGTCCTAGTTCACAGAGCTCAACACGTGCCTGTGTGTCGTCTATGATGCAAGCTCTTCAAAACAGTAGATCTCACATTTTATATGCTTGTAAAAAAAAATCACCTAGGTTCCGTGATGTTCAAACTGGTGTGCTGCAAATTTTTTTTAAAGATCATTAAGTTATTTTTGAAAGAAGTTCAAAGCACAGTAAGTATATTCTTTTTTTTACT
This sequence comes from Otolemur garnettii, assembly GCF_000181295.1. Lineage (NCBI taxonomy): Eukaryota > Metazoa > Chordata > Mammalia > Primates > Galagidae > Otolemur > Otolemur garnettii. Next base: position 6,114,469 of record NW_003852481.1, on the reverse strand, counting down.
CTTTTTTGGGAACAACGTAATTTAAGTGTGCCACGAAAGTTTAACTATAGCAGTGATTCTCAACCTTCCTAAGGCTGTGGCCTTTTAATACAGTTCCTGAGGGTCGCAACCCACAGGTTGAGAACCGCTGAACTGTAGGTTCAAGTGTGCCATGAGATAAAAAAGGCTGAAAACCACTGACATGGGTGTTTGTTCACATTGTCCACCATCGTTTTCACCCTCTGATACATAGGCTCAAAATGAAAAATTCCCCACTAGTCTGGAATGTGAGAGTCTAAATCACAGAGTTGTTCTGAAGGTCTAATTTGCTATTTTTCTAAGTCAATGTGTCCATTACGGAAGAGTCTGATCCAGAGGTGTGGTAAGATCCAGGAGATTACGGTTTTGATCACCCCAAGTGCTTTCTCCAAATTTGGGAAAACCCTCCTCTGTGTCCCCTCGCCCAGGTAGAGAACTGATTGGGGCTTTGGTTTTGTCTGTCCTGGCCACGGCTGCTTTCTTTCAAGAATTTCCAATAAATCTTAATTTTCTCCTCTGTAAAATACAGACAATATGCTAGATCTATACACCTTCTATGGGCTTTCTGCACCTCTATCTTTGTGTTTATGAATAATGTTAAATGAAAAAAAAAGGAGCCTTGGGGACACCTGTGGCTCAAAAGTGTAGGTTGCTGGTCCCATATGCTAGAGGTGGTGGGTTCAAACCCAGCCCCAGAAAAAAACTAAAAAAAAAAAAGAAAAAGGAGTGTTTTGTTTATTGTCCTCACCTATGGTAAAAATATGGCCAAATATACATGCGTAGTGACTTTATAGTGAAATTGTGAGTGTGCTTTAAAAAATAAGCAATTAAAACATTAAATATTTTTTTGTTGTTTTTAGAGACGGAGTCCCACTTTGTTGACCTCAGTAGAGTGCTGTGGCATCACAACTCACAGCAATCTCCAGCTTGTGGCCTTAGGTGATTCTCTTGCCTCAGCCTCCCAAGTAGCTGGGACTACAGGTGCCTGCCACAACACCCGGATATTTTTTTGTTGCAATTTGGTCAGGGCTAGGTTCAAACCCGCCACCCTCAGTATATGGGGCTGGCACCCTACTCACTAAGCCACAGGCACTGCCCAGTAATTTTGTTTTGAAATAAATAGTGAACACAGAGCATTTTCTTTTTGCAGTTTTTGGCCGGGGCTGGGTTTGAACCTTCCACCTCTGGCATATGGGGCCGGTGCCCTACTCTTTTGAGCCACAGGCTCCGTCCTCCTTTTTTTTTTTTTTTTTGAGACAGAGTCTCACTTGCTCACCGTTGGTAGAGTGTCATGGTGTCTTAGCTCCCAGCAACCTCAAATTCATGGGATCAAGTGATCCTCTTGCCTCAGCCTCCCAAGAGCTCCCAGAACACCCAGCTATTTTTTAGAGACAGGGTCTTACTCTGGCTCAAGTTGGTCTAGAACCTGTGAGCTCAGGCAATGCACCTACCTCAGCCTCCTAAGTGCTGAGATTACAGGCATGAGCCACCAGCAAACACAGAGCAGGAAGAATGGCTGGTGATCTGGGGATCTGCTTTTCAAGGGAATGACTGGCCGAGTTGAGTTCCAATCATATATCCATTACCTGCTGGGTCTGCCCCTCTCATGAGCCCTTTCCTGGTGGTGCCCAGAGGCAGTTTCAGTATCTAGGCATGTCCTGAGGAGCCTGGCAGGGGAGCACCACCGGAACACTATTGCCTGGAAGCAGCAGAAGGCCCCGAACCAGGCCAGCAGCAAAAGGGCACCAAGAGAGCCCTGGGCCTGATCACACAGCAAGGCCACCTCTGGACACCAGAGGGGGAAGGCTTCAGGCACTGTCTTAGACCTTTAGGAAGTTCACGTGATCACCAGAAAACCCTTGTTTTTGCATGATGACAAGGAGGAACCCACAGACGACCTTACAGTTAGCTGAGCTGGCTCCGTTCATCTCAGCCCTCTGGTCAGGAAGGAATCTCCAGCAATTGGCTATTGACCTCATCCTGCCCTCCTCCACCTTAATCAATGGGACAAGAAGCATCCTCTCTCTGGAAACCCTGACTATGTACAAACAACTCTTAAGGAGAAGAAGGTCAAGGTCATGGCAGACGAGACTGAGGAATCACTGGCAGGAGCGGAGAATGAGTTTGTGCATTTGGCTCTGACCGGTCTGGGACGGGAAGGTCCACTGTCATCAGAGCACTGTGAGGCCTTAGGTAGGAAGAGAAGGGGTCAGCAAGTGTTGGGGCCAAGAAGACCACCACGCGGAAGATTCCCCACCCCTATGCTAACTGGTCCTGAGTCTTTGCCCTGCAAGGCCAGAGGAAGGGGAGGGAAGATACTTCTATCCTGAGGAATAGGCCATTATGGAGCACAGGCCATCAGTCTCCCTGACTCAGCACCTCTATTTTCACCCCTTCACCCCTCCCTCACACAGCCTGAAGGGAAGCTGCCAGTTCCAAGCACCGTCAAGGCAGTCCGTACATCCGCCCCACCCTGTGACTCATCGGAGTGGACGCATGACCTAGAAGGGGCATAAAAAAGGGGGCTTCAAAGGAGATGGAGGAAAATCTGGCCTGAGGAACCAAAAGTCTGGAAGGCCCATAGGATCATTTACCACTGAGCAGTTCTGCCCCCAAAAGGAAAAAGAATGTGGGCATTAGGTAACCTAGGTTATTGATGACCAATAGCAAAGGGTAATAATGCCCCGTGGTGCAGGGAGACCAGCGGAAGGCTTACAACCTATTTCAAAGAGGTATTTATCACCCACACTGCTCCGTGCACGGCCCTCTCTCCTTCTCTCCGCCATGACGGGACCCACTTCCAACTCTCCTTGGAAGTGCTCTAAACTTTCTTTGTTCTTCCTAAATAAAATCTCTCTTTGTCACACCGAGACTTGTGCAAGTCACTTTGCTTCTCTGTTCACGCTGCCTGTGCTGCTCCAGTATTATTTCCAGTTTTCATTCATTCTTACTTTCAATTACCGCCGTGCCTCGGTTGAACTTTCTAGCTCAGTCGAATAATTGAACCAGGTCAGCTGGGTTCGGGGAACCTGGACTCCCAACCCCCAACATGACATAATTAGGTTCACTCAAAAACAAAGACACATCTCCGGGAGGATTCTGTAGAAATGACTTCTGGCTTCCTTAGGAGCCACTTAGCACTGACAGCTCCTTGCAGCCATCTGGTGGCCACTTGGGGAAATACGCATTGACAAGGCGGAGAGGAGACATGAAAAGCAGCTGGTCTTTGGTGGCATCACGGGGCCGCTGGTCCAGCCGTAACTGAAGCCTGGTATCTCTGCGCTTTTCAGGCTTGTGAACCACGGAATCTCCTTCAATGTCAAGCCAACGAAAGTGACGTTTTTGGTAACTGCACATTTCGAATTAACATGTAAGCACATTAGTCCAGGGGGCTTTTTCACTCTATCCCCCGATTCTGCTGGAGTTTTCCAAAGACGAGATGATGTTCAGACGAGGAAGCCAGATTTCCCTCTATCAGCCACATGGGACGGATGAAGGAACCAAGCTTAAGAAATCAAGAAGATTTCTGATGTCATTTCTTCAAAACACATATCCAAGTGAAACAGTAAAAGCCTGTTAAATAATATCGCAATCAAAACCAAATGCTGATTATTATTATTACATTTTATTTGTTTACTTTGTTTGATACATAGTCTCACTCTGTGGCCCAGGGTAGAGTGGCATGGCCTCAGCCTAGCTCATAGAAACCTCAAACGCCTGGGTTCAAGTGATCCTCAGACCTTACCCTTCACATGTACCCTCCAGGCACATGCCAAGATGCCTGGCTAATTTTTCTCTTTTTCCTAGAGAAGATCTCACTCTTGCTCAGGCTGGCCTCAAACTCCTGAATTCAAGGGATCCTCTTGCCTCGGCCTCCCGGAGTGCTAGGATTATAGGTGTGAGCCACTATGCCCAGCCAGAAATTTTTTAATTTTAATGAAATCTAGCTTATCAATTCTTTCTTTCATGGATAATACTTTTGATATAATATCTAAGAAGTCCTTGCGAAATCCGAGCTCATCCAGATTTTCTCCTATGTGATCTTGTAGGAGTTTTGTAGTTCTATATTTTAGTCTGTGATCCCTTTTGAATTAATTTTTCTGAAAGGTCGAACGTCTGTGTCTACATTCATCTCTCTGCATGTGGCTGTTCAGTTGTTCCAGCATCATTTGTTGTAAGGACTATCTTTTCCCCGCTTATGTGTATTGCCTTTGCCCTTTTTTCAAAGATGAGTTAACTGGGCGGCGCCTGTGGCTCAAGGAGTAGGGCACCAGCCCCATATACCAGAGGTGTCAGGTTCAAACCCAGCCCTGGCCAAAAAGTACAACAACAACAAAAAAAATCAGAGCAAAGATAAGTTAACTGTGGTTATGTTGGTCTGTATATGGGCTCCCTACTCTGTTCTACTGACCTATTTGCCTATTTTTTTTTTTCACCGATTACACATTGTACTAATTACTGTAGCTTCATGGTAAGTCTTCAAGTCAGGTCGTGTTCTCCTTTGAGATGGTGTTGACTATTTTGGATTTTTTTTACCTGGTCATATAAACTTTAAAATCATTTAACCTGGCTTGGCGTCTGTGGCTCAAGCAGCTAGGGTACCAGCCACATACACCTGAGCTGGCTGGTTTGAATCCAGCCTGGGCCCACCAAACAACAATGACGACTGCAATCAAAAAATAGCCGGGCAGTGTGGCAGGCACCTGTAGTCCCAGCTACTTGGGAGACAAGTAGCTCATGAGACAACAGCTTGAGGCTCTGTCTCATAAAATAAAATAAAATAAAATAAAATAAAATAAAATAAAATCATTTATCCTCTAATTTTTATTATTTTTCTGCCTCTGATTAACGTGGATTTAATGTTTTTCTTTTTCTAGTTTCTA
>NW_003852481.1:6107383-6108580 GCF_000181295.1 Otolemur garnettii | reverse complement strand
GTCACAGCTCACAGCAACCTCAAACTCTCTTGGGCTTAAGCAATACTCTTGCCTCGACCTCCTAAGTAGCTGGAACTACAGGCGTCCACCACAACGCCTGGCTATTTTTTGGTTGCAGCCATGATTGTTGTTTGGCAGGCCTGGGCTGGATTCCAACCCGCCACCTTAGGTGTATGTGGCTGGCGCCTTAGCCACTTGAGCCACAGGTGCCGAGCCTAAAGAACTTCTTTTAACATTCTTTGCCAGATAGATCTGCCAATGGTAGATTTTCTCAATTTCTGTTTGTCTAAGAATGTCTTTGTTTCTCTTTACTTTTGAGAGATAATTTTACTTGTACAGAATTATAGGTTGGTGGGGGGGGTTTTCTCAATACTGTAAATATTTCACTTTATTCTCTTCTTAATCGGATGATCTCTGAGGAGAAATACAATATAATTCTCATCTTTGCTCATTGGCAGGCCAAGTGTTCCCCCCCCACCCCCCGGCTTCTTTCAAAATATTTTCTTTGTCTTTAATTTTCTATAGTTTGAGTATAACAGGCCTAAGTGTAGTTTTTTGGTATTTATCCTTCTTGGGTGCTCTCTGAACTTGGATCTACGACTTTGTGTCTGAAATTAATTTGGGGAGATTCTCAGGCATTATTGTCTCAAATATTTCTTCTGTTTATGTCTCTCTTTCTTCCGCTGCTGTTCCCAGGACGTGTATGTTATACCTTTCCGCTGTCCCACAGCTCTTGGATATCCTACCCTGGTCTTTGACGGTCTTTTCCCCTTTGTTTTCAGTTTGGGCAGTTTCTACTGAGGTGTCTTCAAGCTCAGAGATTCTGTTCTCAGGCACGTCCAGTCTATTGGCCCCTCAAATGCATTTTTCATTTCTGTTATGGTGTCTTTCAGATTCCTTTTTTGGTTCTCTCTTAGACTTGCCGTCTCGCTGCTTGTACTGCTCATCTGTCCTTGCATGCTATCAACATTATCCAGTACAGTCCTTAGGTAATGACCGAGCCCCCAGCCCCGAACTCCCAGGACTAGTAAGAAATGCAACAAACCCCTTATATGTGTAAGAAGGACTTCTCCTCAGCCCCTCCCCCCACAAGGGAGGAGAAGTGAAGTTCTGGGAAGAAGCTGGAGACGATAAGGGAAGGAAAGGAGGGAGAGGTGAGCCCCGGGTGAAAAGGGCTGAAGTTGGTTTAAGGCCCAA
>NW_003852481.1:6106079-6106764 GCF_000181295.1 Otolemur garnettii | reverse complement strand
GCATTCTCCTGCTCTGTGATGAGCCCTCAGTCTCTTAGTAAGCCCAGGCCTCTGCTCTGTGAACTTCACAAGTGCTTCTCCGTGTCCCACACCTGCCCCCTTGAGTGGGATCGGATGGCTAGAATGGACTGTTGTTGGGTATTTCCTCTTCCCCAGATCAGCTCTGATAAAACTCCAGAAGATTAGGCTCTGACTGAATAGTTGATCCTAAGGACCAATTTTGTTAAGAAGAACAAAATGCTATGGCATATTTTAAAATGGTTAGTTTTCCCTTCCCAGAGGAGGGAATTTTCTCCAATATTCCTTGTAAGAATCAAGTTGAGTTCCTGGAGTAAGACTTATAAAATGTGGAGGCCCCCCACTATAGGTTTCCTTGGAGCCTTTCACCCTCAAAGTTGTCCATTCTGAGTCTCCAGCAGTTTGTCCGTTATAGTACAAATTTCCCTGCCCCAGCCCTGGTTCCAATGGAGATTTCTGCTCCATGGGTTATGATTCTCTGTATTTTACTGTCTTACCTCTTCAGTTTGGGGGAGAAATTTGTCCCATGACTGTACTTTTCTAATGAATCTAAAAAGAGTTGCTGATTTTTTAGTTTGTCCCAATTTTTTTTGGTTGTTATTAGGAAGGAGTGGTGATTTCAAAGCTTCTTACATGCTGGACCAGCTATTACTACTTTTTTTTTTTT
>NW_003852481.1:6096063-6105954 GCF_000181295.1 Otolemur garnettii | reverse complement strand
TTGTTGTTGTTGTTGTTGTTGTTGTACTTGGCATTGTTGTTTGGCAGGCCCGGGCTGGATTTGAACCCGCCAGCTCCAGTGTATGTGGCTGGCAACCTAGCTGTGATGGAGCCTATTATTAATTTTTTAACATCTCTCCCTGAATGTCCCATCCCCTGCTATGATGGTTACATTGTGTGCCTTTGCAAATTCCATTTTATCCTGGATGTGTTGCTCAGAGGAAGGGACCAAGCTTCAACTCCCTCATAAATTAGAAAACATGACAGCCTGAATCTACTGGTACTGTGGTTTCTCCAGGGGCAAGGATGGTTTGCAAACGATAAAGAGCTCTGCCACATTGTATCTTGTGTCATCCAAGAAACTGCTCTTTTTCTGAATCTCTGAAAATGAAGCCAGGGAGGAAACTCGGGTTTTAGAAATCTTCACCTGCTAAAGCCAGTCAGGATGATTCTTCAACTTGGGTTGAAACAGAGGCAGCCACCAGCAAGCTTTGCAGAGTTAGGGAGGAGGCTGTGGGAGTCAGCGTCTTAGTGATCCTTTGCAAAGAAGGTCTGGGGCCTCTCCCCTTGTAATCAGTGATTTTTCTTACCCTAATGAAACCCAGATGCTTCTGATAAAAAGAATGGCTGGTGTTCAAGCCATTTGCACATTCTGCCTAGAGGTAAAGGGAGAGGAAAAAAGCCCGTGCCCCACATCATTAATTTTAAATATCCTATTTTGTTTTATTTTCGGAATGAAATGGTATGGAACAGTGTAATGAGCAATAGAAATATGGAACCAAGAAGCAATTATATCTTCAAAGGAGCAAAATGAGAGCAAATAAAAGGCCTTGCACAAGTTAGCATACAAACAGGCAGATCAGAACATCATTTACAGAGTCCAAATACATGCCTTTTGGTTATGTCTGTAAATTATCTTCCACAAACATCATGTTCTCTCGCTGGAGACTCATTTCTGAGTTACAATAAAAACTGGATTCCTCAAGAGACCCTCAAACATTTCAAATTCCATTTCAACATTATTGAGTACCTCTGCTCTGTAGCCATTGTGCCGGGCACTAGGGCAGCCAGATGAACTGGCATAACATCTACCTTCAACCCGCTTACAGTCTCGTGAAGGAGACAGAGCTGTATACAAATAACTATTTATAATTTCACGTGTGCTGAAGAACACAGAAGATGGACTATTTACCTAATTCCATTTGAAAAGATAGGGGAAGGCTTTACAAAGAGGTAGACGGGAACGGAAGCCAGGCAGTACAAAACATTTCTTTAAAACTGGTGGTAGAAGATGTGGAAGCCAGGTCTTCAATTATTCTATAAGAAAGAGCCTTGGGAGTGGATGAGAATCAGAATCCAGCTCGCTGTTTAAAGCCTGGGGCTTTGCCAAAGGTCTCTGCAAATAAACTGAGGCTAAGATTGCTCTCATTGAACTTTCAGAACTTTTGTTTTTTTCCAAAGCCAAGTTCTGCTCCTTCTGTCCTTAGCACCTTCAGGGCCTCTGGGTGTGCTTTGAACTAAGCACAACCACCACCAGCCTTTCTGACTCCACTTCCACTTCTCTCTTTGGTCCATATTGGTCCATATGTGGTCCCCATTCTCCACGACGGGGACCATCCTGTCCCCAGCATCCACGTTTCCTTGAGCCACATACTCTATCTACTTTCTCATTCAGACCCAGCCACGTTGAACTCCCCCAGTTCATCCAATGAGCAAGACTCTCTCTGTGTCCGGGTCATTGTTGGGTTTCACCAGGAATGTGGTTCTGCCTCCCCCAACCCTCTGCCTGCAGCAAGAGCCCTGCTAACTCTGCTCATTCTCTCAGTCTCAACAGTCAGGTTTCCCAGGAAATCAGACCCACGCGCCTCTCTACAGGAGCCTTTTCCCACTGGACTTCTTTGCTTGGTTCACTGTCCATCCTTAATGCCCACCAGAATATCATAGACTGATTGTTACTTAAACAAGAACTGTATTTCTCATGGTTCTGGACGCTGGGAGATCATGGTGCAGACAGGTCTGCCATCTGTGAAAAGCCTTCTTGCTGGTCTGCAGAGGGCCGTCTTCTCCTGACGTCCTCACGTAGCAGACAGCAGAGCAAAAGGGCAAGCTCCTGGCTCTCTTTTTATGAGAGTATCCGTCCCTTTAGGAAGGCTCCAAGTTCATGACCCAGATCACTTTCTAAATGCCCCACCTTCTAATACCACCACATTAGGGGTTAGGTTTCGACACGTGAACATTGGCGGGACCAACCATTCCCCAGCACTTGCCACTAGACCATAAGCTCTGAGAGGGTGGGGACCACGCACATCTCACTCACTGTTGCTCTAGCACCTACTATCTGGCACTTAGCAGGTGCTTGTGAGCCCAAAGGAAGAGGAGTGAACAAGTTCAGCTCTGCAGACTTGGGCATTTAGCTCACCCAGCCTATGCATTGATGGAGTTTTTTCATTACTTTAAAGTTACAATGTCCTATTCTCCACCACGACCAGGACCATCCTGTCCCCAGCATCCACGTTTCCTTGAGCCACCTACTCTTCAGATGATTACAAAGTTACTAAGGTGATTAATTTACCCTCCCGCCAGTAGGACCCTCAGTGAACTGTGAAGCAATTGATTCTTTTCAAATGTACTATGTGTACCTAAAAGTCTACAATTACATTTTCTAGAAGGACACTAATACGCTAATTATCTTTTTAATTTTTAAATTATTTACTTATTCATTCACTTATTTATTTATTTATTTTAAGGCACCAAAAGGAAAAGGCAGCTGGTTACTTTAATTCATGAATCATACTTACTGCTTGGGAGCAAGAAACTAAAAAGCACATTGCCTTGGCCAGGAGGCGTTCTGCTTCTTTGACTCATAGTGGGTCTTGTTGGAATTCTTTCTACTCAGCCTTTGAGGTCCAGTTCCAATCCAGCCCTACTATACAGAAGACCACCTTGATTTCTAGAGATAAAGGAGAAAGGAAAAACTTAATATTTCAGGTTAAGCCCTGGAGAGCATCAGTGTCCTGTTTCAGTGTCTGGTTTCCTAGGTTCAGAAACATAATTTGTCGTTGCATCCATGGCTGGTCTTGTCACTGACTTACATTAACCTGACTCATAAGAGACAGAGTCATGACCGGAAGGCAGACTCTTTTCACGTAGGAGGAGTATTTCTTATTTCCAGAATTTGGAATGTTAGGTGTGATCCAGGGCATTCCTATCTTTATATCCCGGGAGGTCAAAGGAAACTGAATATTCTTGAGGTATATTTTATTCTAGGGAATACCCTGATGAAGCAGAAAGAACATGGATTATTATTCCCACTTTTCATAGAAACTGTTGTTTTACTCAAATGTCATGATTTGCTGGGTCTGGGAGCTCTTATTTATAAATTTAGGAGGTTGAGTGAGTCAGAGTTAATTTCATGAACATGATCCTAGTAATCAGTAATCTAAATGGATGTATCACATACGACTTTTTACTGAAAACAGTAGTAACTTCAGGGAGTAAGGCCTTAAAGTGCTAATGTGTGGAGTTCAAACCGAACCACGTGAATATGGGGACGTCGATCTCAACCGCTTTCCCGTTGTCCCTGTCTTTGCTAGGGTTGCCTAGAAACACAATGGAAGACACGTTTTGGAACATGTAACTTACAAAGTGAGTGCTCTTAAGGGAAAACTGGTTGGGGAGGAAGGAGGAAGCCAAGTGATGGTCAAATTTAACCTGGGCCCGATGCATGAGGGGGAGGCAGGAGCACAAGCCGCATTGACAAGTATCCTCCCTCGTAGCAGGAGGACAAGCCTTTTGAATCTCCCTATCAGTTACGGGCTGTGGGCTATTACTGGTGGTAAGGGAGGGGACAGTAGCCTGTAACTTCCCAGACGGACAGCTATGAGCCCTGAGCAGCCAGCTCAGAGCAGCCAGGGCTGGGTGTGCTGACTTGGAAAAGGGGGGGCTTGTGTGTGGCCCTCACTACAGGTGCTACAGCACCCACTAGTATCTCCAATCTTGTGTACCGTCCCCCCACTGCAGACATTTTTGCATCAGCTCTTCTCTCTATCCAGAACCTGTTTCCCTCCTTTTCTCTCAGATGAATCTTACTTAACCTTAGACACCACTTCTTCCAGAAAGCCTTTACCAAGCTTTCAAGGCTAGCCTAGACTTCCCTAGCTTTTCCCAACTACACTGCATCAGACATTAAAGCCACCCACCTTGACCGTGAGTTCCAGGGGGCCAGGGACCATGTGTGCCATCTGTCCCTCTCTATCCAACTCTTAGAACTATCCCTGGCACTCAATAAATGCTTTTTATATGCAGGATACATAATGCTCTTCTGAAGGGTTTAAACTTGAAAAAAGTCAAGTCACAATCACTCCTTGAGCTAAGTCAGGAATACCACAGCAGGTAGGTAAGGAGGGTCCCTGCACTATGCCCCCATTTTCACAGCCTAAGGGAGAGTTTTCAGGAAAAAGTTGTGCTTATGCTAAACAATAACTTGTCTGTTTTACATTTCTGACCACAGCGAACCTTGTCACTGATATTTCTTCCCTTTGCTTTGGGTGCTAGGAGGCTCAGAGCCAGAGCCTCTGGTTAGGTAAGGGTGGTGAATTTTCTAATTTTAAATATGGACCCCAAAGTTTCTTTTAAGGAAGACACCTTGGAGGCTTGAGGGAAGTGAGGTCCCAGGGGTGTGGTCTAAACTTGAAGAAGTAAGGGATGAGGATAGGAATTTGGAAGGGGGTTGGGCAGACAAGGAGGAAGAGGCTGGGGACCAGACAGGGGAGGGCAGAGGGGAGAGGGAAGAACAGCGCGATGAGGGTTCATTGAAGGTGAGTCATATGGAAGTTCCCTAGGAGATTAAGAGCAAGGATGCCAAGTTTTTTAAATTGCTGTGGTCCTAAGCATGAGCCCCTTCCATCATCCCGAAGCTTCAGCAAAGTTTACTGCTGGTATATATGAGGGCCAGTGGGGTTTCAGGATGGGCCTGGTTAGAGGTCCTGTGGACATGACCATGGATCAGCTTGTGCTTGAAGTGAGATGATCCACCCACTAGAACACAAGGCAGGTGGGAGTTCAAACCCGGGAGAAATCCCAGCCACTGCTCCTTGCCCCCAATTCACTGAAAGAGAAGAATTGTGGGTTGTATGAAGAATGAGAACTTGAGGCAAGTTCACTTGCATCGTGGGATTAAGCAGGTGGGACTTGTGTGAAAATTCTATTCTAGCGAATATTGTTCTCTAATTTATAAGTCATTAACCACTGGACCTCATAGATTTTATGCCTATGTCAGCATCCCATCTGACAGTAAAGACCAAGCGAAGAAAGGTAGAATTCCTTGTTCCTATCACAGCCTCGATTTCTTCACCTGTAAGATAGGGGGGCTTTGACTTTTAAATTTGTAAATCTCAGTTCACCAGCACGATTATAAATTCCACAGTGGCAGGGGTCGCGTTCAACAGCCCGGCTTTCTATAGAATTTAACAAATATTAGAGGGTGGTGAGAAGGTGCCAGGAATTGACTCTTGAGAGGTAAAGGGGCAGTAACTGGCAGCTTTTACCTCCTCCTTACAGAAACCCCTTTAGCTACATGTTGACTATGGAGTGCTTCCACCTGTGCCCTTAAAGAGACTGCCAGTCACCGGTGGAAGGTTTCAAAGAGAGCTGCCCCTCCTATTTCTGATCTTGCTAAAGAGCAACCTACCTGCTCTTTCCAGTCCTTGAACTCTCCTTCTGTTTAAGCATTTAAAAACGTCTCGGAAAAGAAGAGAAACAATAACATAGCAGGAGAGAAATTATTTCCTGGTTTTCAACACTGAAGCGAGAGCCAAGGCAACACGAACTCCTAATGACGTGTTGGGAGTTTGAGAGTCAGCCCCAGCCCTTATCTTGAATGCATCAGGCATCATGAAAGCAGAAATTAAAGTTTTTAGCGTCGTAGTTTGGCCAGCAACTATAGCCGTGGAAAGACTTCTTCATGTTTTGAATATTAAAAAACGGGGGTTTGAAAAAGCACAAAAAATTCTTTCCCTCTTTTCAATAAACAGGAAATAGAAGGCGATAGTGAGTTAACTGCATCATCTAATATTTAACATTTCTTATGCTAATCTGGCCAAGAACCTCTGTACAGTTTATTAAAATTTGCATTTTGTGTATAGACCCCAAAGAGAAAATCTTAATATATCTATAGAAATATTTATACATTTTTTTTTGTTGTTGTTTAAGAAAAATACGCTGAATTCTCCTTCCCCTTTCCCTAGCAGCTTCTTAAGTAAAATTTACAAGAGGAAGGACTGTGGAGAGGCTGCTTGTTTTTGGAAGGTTTGACTCAATTTAAATTCCTTCATGTATAATTGGGCAAATTCAGGGAATAGAGGGTTTCAACAAAAGCCACATGCGCCCCCTGCTGGCCATCCGAGGGCCAAGGACGGCGTCTCTATTCAGCGTGAAACTGAATGGCAAGGACAGACTCGGAAAGTCTAAATTACTACTTACATATGGAACAGGTGGTTCAGTGGCTCCACTTATGGCAATGTTTTCATTGTAATAATCTTCCTTAAACATCTCATCCTAGCTCATGATTGTTTTGAACGAAGCTGTTAAGAAAGGGTTGGTTTGTCTCATTTTGGAGGGCTTGGTCAGAAAAGGCAAAAGGTCCTGGCTGGCTGACTTGAAGACCAAAGAATCTAGCAGTGCTAATCAAGTATTGCTTTGTGATCTCTCTGGCAGGGTTGTAAGTCCCACCAGGCGAGAGGCTGTGTCGGGGTCCCACCCAGAGATCAGTGTCTGTTGAGACCTGTGGAAACTGGCGGCGATCAACTGAAGAAATATAAAGTTAGGAGCAATGGTAAAGACACAGACATAGCTCAGGGGTCCATTGTCTGTTGTGGGAATCCAGCAATAGCCCAGAGTGTTTGCTCCACTCTGCTTTTATTGGAATCTATTTGCCCAGAGGGTAAGATGAGGGAAGGGAACAAAGAAGTTAGCAGTTTCTCAGATTGATCCTATCAGTGTTTATTGTTATTATAATTAACCTTAAGGGTGGCCTTTAATAATCTGAAATCTGAGCCTTGTATTGGGAGAGCCTCCTGCTTGAGGTCACACACACAGATTTCTAGGGAGGTGTTAAGCTCTACTAGTTCTTTGTGGAGTAAACCATCTTCAGCATTAATCTCCTCTAAGGGATCGGTGGGGGGGAGGCATTTTCCTCCCATCACCACCACAAAGGATTTTCTTCTGCGATAAGGGATATAAGCTCTTCTGCCCATATCTCAGAGCTCCAGCTACTCCCTTGGTCTCTGCCCCAGGCAAATGCAAATCTCCACAATGGGTATCTGCTTTTGCCTGTTTAAAGGGCAGGAAATGCCCTGGAAGATGTATCTCTTTTTTAGGACTTGTCACAGACTTTTCTATGGCCATTACTCTCCTCAGAGTGCTCACAGACCCAGCAGGGTGTTTGTAAACTGTATGCCCAACAGGCTGGAATTTCAGAAAAGGCAAGAAGCTTGCTGGCCGCAGCTAGCTTAAATGTAAACTAGCTGACTTTTCTTTGTTTTGACTCCCTCAGCTTACTTTTTAGTCTTCCTCTTTTTCTTTTTTGCTTCCCTTTGCCAAGAATGGGCTCTTCAGTCCCCATTCTCCCAGCAAGGCTATGTCATCCTCCACGTGAAATCCTCAGCTCCTGGGCCCACTGCCTCCTATGTCACAGGGATGATAAATATCTATTGAATGAATGAACAAAGAGAGCCTGGATTCCAGGTGCCTGTCCTGCTGACTTTGATTAGGTTATACCTGATCGTTAAGGAAATCTTCATGGATGTGACAATATGTGGTTTAATGGCTGTCCTAGAAGGAGTTAATGACACCAAAGTGATCTAATATCTATCACTTAATGGGTTACGAAATGTGTTCACAGGCATCTCATTTGATCCAATATACTCCAGATATTACCTCTGTTTTCCACATTGGTTCTGAACACAAGAAAGGGGGAATGATGCTCTCGTGGCAATCAAGGGATCAAGCTAAGACTCCGACGTTTTCTGTCCCTCAGCCCTGGACATGCTCTGCCTGCTCCTATCCTGCATAAGATTTGTCACCTCACTTCCCCCCCTAGCAGGCTGGGGCTAAAGTTAGAGGGTGCAGTTATGGCTTTTAAAGCTCAGCCAAAGTACGGAGCATGGTGGCTCACACCTGTCATCCAGCACTCTGGGAGGCTGAGGCGGGTGGATCACCTGAGCTCAGGAGTTGGAGACCCGCCTGAGCAAGAGGGAGACCCTGTCTTTAAAAAACTAGCTGGGTGTTGTGGCAGGCACCTGTAGTCCCAGCTACCGGGGAAGCTGAGGCAAGAGCATCACTATGAGTTTGAGGTTACTATGAGCTATGACACCATGCACTCTACAGAGGGTGACAAAATGAGACTGTCTCAAAAAAATTAATTAATTAAAAAAATAAAGCTCAGCCAAGTATGTCACATCACGGATATCTCCTTTTATTAGTCCTGACAGCCAGCTGATGGGAATTATGAAGCCGGAACGCAGGATACCAAATGGGTTAACAGCCTTTTGAATCATTTTCTTTTCTCCCAGGACATTACACAGGGACTCGCGGCTTTCTGCATCATAAAAGTTTGCTTGGGCAAGACTATTGAACATTTCCCCAGAAAGTGGACCCAAAAAAACCCCGAGCTAGGTCAGCAGTCAAGGAGATTTACAAGTAAGGACCACAGTGACCCCAGTCCTTGTTTGCTCATGACTTGGTTGGTCTGTTTGATTTCAGGAAAAGCAAACAAAAAGCCAGAAGCCAAATGTTTGCTTAGGTCCCGGCCCCACTCAGAGAACACACCTGCCGAGGCCTCTGCTAGAGAGAGGAGTCGTCATTCCTCGTCTTTGCATACGCTGCTCTCCAAATTGCCCTTTTCTTCTCGGTTGCCAAACACACCCCTATTCTGCCTGTAAGACCTAGAGCAAATGCCACCTTTCTTGCCATCCTCCCCCCTACCCTCTGGGCGACTCAGCTCAGAGCCCTCGTCTCACTGTGCTTTAACTGTTTGCGTGTCAGTTTCCCCTGATGACTCGGAGTTCTTTAAGAACAAGGCTAGCCTCTCATTTCTGAAAGAATAATTCTGGCTATCAGAGAGGACTTCCAGAGGCCCAGAGTACAGTCCAGTGGCTTTCAAATTTTTTAAAATCACGACCTACAGGGATAAATAAATGTTATGTCATGACCTAGTAATAAACGTGACAGTGTGTGCAGATGGACAGCTATATAGATGTTCGTAAAGTTGAAACCAAACTTCACAAAGTGAGACCTCCTGAAGTGCTATTCTCTGGGATTTTTGTTTTCTACTTATTCTCTATTATTTTAAAAAATGTTTATTGTGAGTACCATATTGATTTTGTGAAGCCATCAATGAATGGCAACTCGCAGTGTGAAAACCATTAGCGTGGATGACGTTTCATCTGCTGCCCCCTCCCCCCCTGTTTTGATATTCTGTTTGGAGACCTTGAGTGCCTCCAACTGGGGGATGGAGACAGTTTCTTGTTTTGTTTTTGTTGTTTCCTTCTTTTACTGGAGACAACTCTTAACCCAAGAGAAGGTGGAGTTTTGATTGGGGGATACAGCAGGAAAGAGTGATAAGCGTGAAGGCCACAGGGAGGAAACGATATTCTGCCTATTTTGTGTCCAGACAGCTCCTTTCTGGGTGTGAGAACCTTTAATGTCAACTGAATGTTAGAGACTAACCAGCCTGCCCACGGGAAAATTTATACAGATGTTCCTTGACTTAGAATGAGGTCACATCCAAAGAAACCCATCATCTGCTGAAAATATTATAAATCAAAAATAAATTTAATGCATCTAATATACTCCACATCATAGCTTAACCTAGCCGAACTTGAAAGTGCTTAGA
>NW_003852481.1:6089238-6095061 GCF_000181295.1 Otolemur garnettii | reverse complement strand
AAGGAAAGGAGGGAAGGAGGAAAGAAAGAAAGAAAGAAAGAAAGAAAGAAAGAAAGAAAGAAAGAAAGAAAGAAAGAAAGAAAGAAAGAAAGAAAGAAAGGAAGGAAGGAAGGAAGGAAGGAAGGAAGGAAGGAAAAGAAAAGAAAAGAAAAGAAAGATAGAGAGAAAGAAGAAAGGAAGGAAGGAAGGGAGGGAGGGAGGGAGAGAGGGAGGGAGGGAGGGGAGAGGAGAGGGGAGGGGAGGGAAGGAAGGATCTGGTGACATGTGGTATGGAAACCAAGTTGTATCACTGCCCCTGTCCACGGCAATGCCACCAAAGAGCCTGGATGTCCACAGCCCAGAACAACAATCCTCTCTCCCACTTGGAGACAGAGCCATCTTTTCTCAGCTGCTTTGGCAACCCCTATCAAAGGTGATGAGTATGATAATAAGGATTCTAGCTAACAGTTACTGGCTGCTTATCAAGTACCAGGCAATATTCTAGGTCCTATACATGGAGCAAATCATTCTAATTCTCTTAATAGGAAGTTCTACTTTAATCTCATTTTACAGATGAGGAAACTGAGGCACGGCACAGCTATACCACTTGCTTAGGAAGAAATAGCAAATACGTGGCAGAGTCAGAATTTGAAAATGGAATGATCCTTGTAGCTTAAAAAAAAAGTGCACCGCTGGGATGAGGAGAAACACTGGACAGCTGTTTTCTAACCCCTGAGTCCAGAGTGGTGCCCAGCGGAGAGAGGCCATGTTTCGGAAGCCGGATCAGCAGCAAAGGCTAGGGCGGGGCATCTTCTCCGGGGAGAAGGCTGGAGTTAACGAACAGGAGAAGCTAGTTCTCAGGAGAGGAGGGGACAGAGGTTCCCTAGGCAACAAAGCGGGAATAACTGCAGACACCTCTCTGCAGGCAGGTGCGGGCTGAGCCCCATAACTGGATGTTTAGGGAAGCGCCGTCTCCTGGGAACACAGGCAGGGAGGCCTGAGCACACCGGTTCCTCATCTCCTGTCCCCTAGCACATGGGTGGAGCACGGACTGGGAGGCCAACCAGCTGTTCCCAGACTGACTGATCCACCCGGCCCCAGCCACCCAGCCTGGCCTCTGCACAATCACCAGTGGCAGTGACAGTGACAGAGACAAACCCGAGGACAGAGACAGATGGGCAGGTGGGAGGAATCGCTTTAATTGAGATCACAGGCGTCACACAGATCTGCTCAGCTTCCGCCCCACCAGGAAGAAAAGTCCTTCGTTGTCGGCTGTGGTGGAAGAGTAGCTCTGAGCGACCACCTGGAACTGCTCGATGGAGAAGCCGGCCTCCCTGACGGCGGCCTCCACCGCCTCGCGGCCCAGGGGGAGGCTGGAGAAGCGCTGCTCGCCGATGGTGTAGTAGCTGCTCTGCAGCGCGTCGGCCACCACCAGGAAGCCGCCGGGCTTGAGCAGGCTGCCGAGGTTGCGCAGGGCGGCGCGGTAGGTGGGCAGGTCGGGGCAGGCGGCGTCCAGGCACAGCGTGCTGAGCAGGCAGTCGGCCGCCCGCGGGGGCTCGGCGCCCAGGGGCTGGCTCTGCGTCACGTCGCACTTGAGCACCTGTGTCACCGTCCGCCGCAACTTCTCCTCCTTCTCGGCCCCCTTCACTCTGAAAAACACAAGTCCGCAGTTGTTTGCTGCCCCGGCCTGGGGACCCCAGACCCCTGGGTCAGGCATAGCATAGCAACAGTGACCCAGATGTGATCATTAGGGCCACCTCTGTTGAGGACTCAGAGAAAGAAGACAGGAGGGAACTTGGTGGCATTTAAACGTGACCATAGTATGCTGAGTTAAAGCTCTTTGTAAAGCAAATCATAACACAGAAACGAGAATAAGAACCTGGCTGCCTGCTTCTACCATTTATTATGATTTATTTGTTGTTATTATTATTGTCCTCATCTGCTCTGTCAGACGGTAAGGTACTGTCTATTTGACCTTGACTTACATAGCGAGTGATAATGAGGTTAACACGGGAAATGTTACATTTGTAGCTGCTGATCCCAAGAGGGACGAGTTCTCCAAAGACATTTTTAGAAACTGTTGATCAGGGCCCTCCTGTCGAGAAGAAAACTACAGGTTCCCATTTGCAGGTTTCAGAAAGTATTGCTGATCAAGAATGTTTTCTGACAGATTATTTTCTTGGTGACCTTGCCAGGAATCCTGTCCTTTTCTGCCAAATCAACGGCATCTCTTGAGTGAAAATCGGTTAATGAGAGGAGGAGAGAAGGCCAGGCGGGCTCCGGGATTGAGTGGCTTAGATCCTATTTGAATTTGTTAGGGGTGGAATGAAGGAACAAACTAGCAGATGATCTAAATTAAAGACAGAGGGCACAAGAGAAACTGGAAAGAGACAAAGGAGAAAGAGAAGGAGGAAATCAGAAAGGGGAGAGAAAAGGAAGAAACCTCGAATGTGTAAAAGCTCAGGGCCCAGCCCTGATGACAGGAGTGGGGCCTTTGAGGACATCAATCAGCAAAGCCCTGGCAAGCAGATCAGCCTTACACTCGGGAAACACACAGTCTGTTGTTTGATGCAGACTCCAGGAGGAGATGGCCACCTGGGCAACAAGACTTGATGGAGATGGTGGAGGATGGGTCTGCGGCAGATAAGAGACAGAGAGAGGAGGGGACTTGCACTGAGACCATCTCTGGTCCAGGAAATAAAAAGGCAGCGCTTTAAATAAAACTTGTAGATTGGCCAGGTGCAGTGGCTCACGCCTATAATCCTAGTAGCATTCTGGGAGGCTGAGGTGGGTGGATTGTTTGAGCTCAGGAGTTCAAGAGCAGCCCGAGCACGAGTGAGACTCCGTCTCTACCAAAAATAGAAAAATAGCTGGGCATCACGGTGGGCACCTGTAGTCTGAGGTGCTCGGGAGGCTGAGGCAAGCGGATAGCTCGAGCCCAAGAGTTTGAGGTTGCTGTGAGCTGTGATGACTCAATGGCACTCTACTCATATCCAGGGCAACAGAGTGAGACTCTGTCTCAAAAACAAAAACAACAACAATAAAAAAAAACCTTGTAGACTTACCTCCAGGTAGAATGATATGAGGTAGTGGCAATTAGTTGCGGGCACCTAATTTAAATAGCTAAAATTTTAAGCCTAGTGTGTATAATCAGTTATTTGCAAATATCCCATTTGTTTGCTATCATTTTCTGTTTAAGAAGCTTAGCAATAAACATATGAATAGATGTTCCACATCATTAGGCATCAGAGAAATGTAAATCATACCAGGAGATACCACTTCACATCACCAGGATGGCTGAAATAAAAAAGACAGATAATAACAAGTGTTGGCAAGAATGGGCAGAAGCCGGAGCCTCCATGCCCTGCTGGTGAGAATGGAAAACAATCCAGCTCCTTTGGCAAACGCTCTGGAAGTTCCTCAAAAGGTTAAGCATAGAGTTACCACATGATTCAGGCATTTCACCTAAGTATACACTCAAGAGAAATGAAAAACATCTCCACCCAAAACCTTGTGTATGAATGTTCAGAAAGGGCCAAAAGGCAGAAACAATCCAAATGTCCATCACCTTATGGATAAGGAAATAAAATACGGTATATGAATGTACGCCACGGAATATTATTCAGTGACAGAAAGATGAAATTCTAAAACACGCCTCACCACGGGTAAACCACGAAGACATTATGCTAAATGAAAAAAGCCAGAACCACAAGGCCACAATGGAATATTGTACGATTCCATTTACATGAAACATCTGGAAAAGGCCAAGCTACAGAGACTTAATGCAGAACCATGATTCCCAGGGGCTGAGGGATTTGGGGGCTGGGGGATGAGAGGGATGCTATGGTCGCAGGGTTTCATGGGGGAATTAGGAAGATATTCTAAAATGGTGATGAACTTGTAGAAGTCTGTAGCATACTAAAAATCATTGAATCGCAAACGCTGAATGTGCGCATTAATTGTATGGTATGTGAGTTAGATCTCCTTTTTTTAATAGCATTAATTATGTTAGAGTGTGAGTTATAGCTCATTAAGCTATTATATTACAAAAGAAAGAGAAAGATACTCTTAGCAAGGTGTCAGTTTCAGGGAATTCCTACCAACCACTTAACTGTTATCTAGTCCTTGAGCTAGGCCTGGTGGTGGTGGTGGTTCATGCCTGTCTTCCCAGCACTTTGGGAGGCTGAGGCAGGAAGATTGGTTAATACCAGAAGTTTGATCAACATAACAAGACCTTATCTCTACAAAAAATAGAAAAATTAGGCAGGCGTGATGTTTCATGCCTGTAGTCCCAGTTGCTCAGGAGGCTGAGGTGGGAGGATCGCTTGATTCCAGGAGTTCAAGGTTGTAGTGGAGCTATGATGCTGCTGCTGCATTCTAGCCCAGGCAATGGAGTAAAAAATTGGCTCAGAAAAAGATTTTTAAAAATTGTCCTTGAGTCTCGGTATCCATAGCACAGTGGTTATGGCACCAGCCACATACACCGAGGCTGGCAGGTTCAAACCTAGCCTGGGCCAGCTAAACGACTATGACAACTGCAACAAAAAATAGCCAGGCAGGCACCTGTAGTCCCAGCTACTCAGGAGACTGAGACAAGAGAGTCGCTTAAGCCCAGGAATTAGAGGTTGCTGTGAGCTGTGCCGCCACAGCACTCTACTGAGGGTGACATAGTGAGACTCTGTCTCAAAAAAAAAAAAAATTATCCTTGATTGGGTCTATTTACTCTCTTATCAAGGATGGAAATGGAAGTAGGGTGACCACTTTGTCCTGATTTGTCTTGGACTTTTCTGAGTTTAACACTGAAAATCCCATCTTCTGGGTGTCCCTTGCCGTCCTGGGCAAAGTGGGACAGTTAGTTGTATTAAAGGCAAGGCAACTAGTTACAAAGCTGCCGCCCAGCCTTGATACAACTTGAATGATTTGATAAAGCATTTTAAGAATAAAAGTAATAACTGAGCACTGTGGAAGTCTGTGAGAAACTTGGAAACTTGAAAAGGTAAATTAACCTAGAACAAAAAATTTAAATAACCTACCTGCACTTATGGATCATTTAATCACATACAAAAAGTTGAAGTAGTAACAACGTAGCGTTCTCTGGGATGTGTTTAAAAATGATACTTTACATGGAGAACATTTTGGAAATGTGTATATGATGCGTCAGAAGCAAAATGGACCTGTTCCCTATTCTGTCTGAAGCTATTTTAAAGACACAAGTTTCCCCAGAAATAGTACTTGCCAGTCAGATGATGATGGAGATGGTTCCCAAACTGTGAAGTCTCAAAAGCTCACAGAGATGGTGACGATGTGAGGGGGAAATTTGTTAGAAACACCCACTGTCCTCGATACCTTTTATCCTTGGACACACAGCAAACATTGGGGGACTCAGTTGCCAAGACAGCTCTGTAAAGACCATTTCTCGGGGCTCCTCTGGGCCTGCGAGGACACCCAGGGAAGCGGGACTCACAGGGGATTCAGGCAATTACCACTCAGCCTCCCATTTAGCTCAAGGGGTGGATAATAAAGGAAAAGTGCTATGCTGTTTGACAGAAAGCTAACAGTGTGGCCATTTCTCTAGTTCTAAGGATCTGCTCTTTCACATGAATCAATATGCAAAGAAGGGAGCAAATTCCTCTGTAAATATGCTGCCTATAAAAGCCGGAGGGGAGTGGGGAGCAATAGGAGTGATGAACGAGTAAGAGGAGGACTCCTGGGAAGAGCACTTTGTGAGAATGCATTCCTGTTTGCCAGGTAATGAATGACCTTGGGATTTAGAGGATGCTCCCCCTGCCCTGTCTCTGCAAGGCAGGTGGTCGCTCAGAAGAGCCTGGATGAACTTTTTTTTTT
>NW_003852481.1:6086360-6088829 GCF_000181295.1 Otolemur garnettii | reverse complement strand
AAGAATTGTTAAGAGCAAGGAATAATCATTGATAAAACTTGGGTTTGGACCATACGTCAATCAGATGAAAGACCTCTGAGAAGGAAGAATCTGAAAAGCAAAATGCAGGCCTAGCTGGTGGCTCAGGCCTAATATTCCTAGCACTCTGGGAAGCCAAGGCGGGTGGATTGCTTGAGCTCAGGAGTTCTTGAGCACAGGAGTCCAAGACCAGCCTCAGCAAGAGCAAGACACCCATCTCTAATAAAAAGAGAAAAAACTAGCTGGGCATGGTGGCACGTACCTGCAGTCCCAGTGACTTGGGAGGCTGAGACAAGAGGATTGCTGGAGCCCAAGAGTTTGAGGTTGCTGTGAGCTATGAGCCCACAGCACTCTACCCAGGGTAACAAAATGAGACTCTGTCTTTAAAAAAAATGAAAGAAAGAAAGAAAAAGAAAAGCAAGATGCATGTGATCATTTATTTAATGAATATGTTTTGAACCTCTACTATGTAACAGGAAGTATGGTGGACGCTGGGGACATGGGATGAACAAATGCGAAACAGATCCTACCTTCATGGAGATTATAGTCTTGCAGAGGCAGACAGAACCCAACGCTCACGCAAAACAATGGAAAAGAACATGGCACTAATGGAGGCACCTTGGGAGTTTCACCCGGTCTAGAGTATCAAGGAAAGCTCCTCCAAAGAAGAGTCAGGTAAGCAGAGATCTGGAGAACAAATTACGCAGTAGTTAACCAGGCCAAAGAGATTAGGGAGGGAAATATTCTATTACCAGGGAAGAGCAAGTGCATAGGACGTATGGTGGGAGGAAACCTCGGAAGGAGAATCTCAACATGGCTGGATTGGGGGCAAATGGTCAGCAGGTGCCAGACTAGGCAGGGCTTTGTGGGCCATGTTAGGAACTTGGCTTTGTACTTTGAAAGCCATGAGGAGTCATTAAGAAGTGTTCGGGAAGGAAGTGACATGATCAGATTTACGTGTCAAGACGATCACCTGGGCGGCAGAATGGAAAAGAACCAGACAGGGGGCAGTTAGGAGAGAGAGGAGGGTAGTTTGGCCCAAGTGACTAGTAAACACTGGAAGACAAATACCGGTTGGAGAGGAATTCAGGGAGTAAAATGGGCAGAACTAAGTGGTAGATTAGACACGGAGCCAGACAGGGAGATGACAAGATTGACTTCCAGGCTTCTGGCTTGTCCAATTAATTTTATGATGGTGACACTCAACGAGCAGATTTGGAGGAGATATAATTCTCTTTCGGACACATTGAGTTTGAGGTGCTTTGAGATATTGAGTAGAAACATTTACAATTTGAAGGCAATGGTTCGTTGAAGGTCTGTAACCCTTCCCTGTTAATTTTCCCAGAGAGAGAATGCAGTGAGAACATGTATTCAAAGAGAGAGGCAGTTGCTTCTCCCACGGAAACATGCACACAAAGGCTGAGAGATCTCGTTGGAGTACAGAATCTGATTCTGTAGGCAGCTGATGAGGCCTGAGACTCTGCATTTCTGAAGGGTCCCTCCTGATGTCCAAGATGCTGGTCTGGGAGTCACAAGTCTAAAGCCCTAGGTGCCAAGTTCCAGGGGCTGGAAGTTAATTGAGGTTGTTTCTACCATTTCTTAAGGAAAAAAAAAAAAAGTTCCTTTTCCTCTGTTCATGTTATAGGCTTGAGTAGTTCTGTCTTCACGTTTGATTTTCTGACTTAATAAGTGAACAGTTTGAGGCAAGAATTTGGCACCGATGTCTTACAGCTTTTTGGATAGTTCTAAAAATGAGTGATATTTAAATGCCTGAGTCACGCCGTTAAGGCAGAGGAACGGGAGAGAGCTCGCAATATCTTTGGCAGCCATCAGCGCAAGAAAGAGCTTCGGATAAAGAAGAAATCATCTCGGAGAAAATAGGCTGCAGGTTGATAGAGGCACTTGAAGATGCAAAAAGACATAAGTTGAATGGAATCACTATCGTTCTTAAAATAGTTAAAGCCACAGGATTTAACACAAGGATAAGGGTAAGAATGCAGAAATTTACTGCCAAAAAGTTCCTTATTCTACCCGAGCAATTGAAAAGGGACAGTGTCTCAAGAGTCGATTGTTCCAAGCTGACAACTGGGGCATGCGATAAGTAATGCTTTTAGTATCCTGCTTGATTTTAAAGGTTTATTTTTGAATGAGCTGGAAAGGCCTACAATGGCTAGGGAAATTGAGAACCAAGTTTTAAGGCCTTCTTGACATAGGACTTGGATTTTGATGTCTGATGATGACTACGGACTTTTTTTTTTTAATAAGCTTTCCCTGAAATTCTACAAATCCTGGAAAATTTCTTATCTGTTTAATGATTTGGGATATTACCCACATATTACCCCATAGCTCCAGTTTGGTGTCTCATTAATATCAATTCCATTCTGTAGAATCACATAGTCGATAGAAAAAAGAAGTACCCCATCATTTTTATTCCTAATATAACTTTGCTTT
>NW_003852481.1:6076393-6084378 GCF_000181295.1 Otolemur garnettii | reverse complement strand
GAACCTGCCACCTTAGGTGTACGTGGCTGGCGCCTTAGCCGGTTGAGCTATAGGCACCGAGCCGGGTTATAGCTTTCATAAGAAAGCTATAAACTGGTTTCATAGTAAGACTGAGTACACTGGATACTTTTTCTTCAATTCTTGAGATACTTTGCTAAGAAGAATATGTTCTAGCTCCATCCATGTAAACATGTAAGAGGTAAAGTTTCCATCTTTCTTTAAGCATACTATTTTAAATTGCACATGAACTTTATGGTCACCCTGTGTATTATACACACACACACACACACACACACACACATATAAATAATACTAGCCCGTTTGGGCTTCTATAATAGAATGCCTTAGACTGGCTGGTTTAAAACAATAGACATAGTTGTTTCTCACAGTTTTGAATGCTGGAAGTCTAAAATCAGGGTGCTGGCATTGTAAGGTTCAGGTGAGGACACCCTTCTGCATTGCAGATAGCTGACTTTACATTATATCTTCACCTGGTAGAAGAAGAGCTAGAGAGCTTTCTGGGCCCCCTTTTATAAGAGCCCAAGTTTCATCCATGAGGGCTTTATCCTTATGGCCTCATTAGCTCCCAAACCCTCTCCCTCCTCATCCCATCACACTCAGGGTTAAGATTTCAACATACAAATTTGGGGGAAGGACACAAATATTCAGTCCAAAATTCCTCGTGTTGAATATATATTGTTGAAAACACTACAGATTTATGTGGACATACTTAGTGTTTCTGAACTGTACACTTAAAAAGAGTTAAGATGGTAAATTTCATTGTTTTTTATCACAATTAAAAATAAAACAGTAAAAATAAATAACTGTACTGACTGTTTAAAGCAAAATAATAACAATGTATTCTTTATACCTAAGAAAAAAATATACGACAACAAGAAGATAAGGGGCAGAAGAATGGGTTAAGGAAATCAAACTGTTGTAATATGTAAAATAAGGTAATAAATAAATAAGGATGCTTTTTTTGTATAGGGTAGTAATATAATAAATAAGGTTTATTCTCAATAAATAAATTAAGGATGCTTTTTGTAATTTCTAGAAAACCTCACAAACTCATGCAAAACATGGAAGAGGTTAATAGAAAAGATAAAAAGAAATATTAAAAATGTGTTCACTTATTCTAAGTGAAATATTAAAAATTACTCTATTCCCCAAGAGGAAACAAGGAAGGAAGACACAGATGAACAACAATCAGATAGGAAAAATAGAAAACATAGAAAAAAAATAGAATACACTAAGATGGTAGATTTAAACTCAACCATATAATATCAGTAATTACACTAAATGTAAGTGAACTACACAATCCAGTTAAAAAGCAGAAATTGTCAGTCTGGATTAAAAAGCCATCCTTACTCTAAACTATTTGCCAAAAAAAAAAAGTATAAAAATACCAACAATATGAAAATAAAAGAGTAGGAAAAGATAGGCAGATGCATCATATATATTAGTTATCTATTGCTGCAGAATAAATTATCCCCCCCCCACTAAAGATTGTTTAGAGAAATTAAAGTAGTCCTAAATAAATGAAGAAATAAGTCATGTTCATGAACTGGAGATTTAACATGTCATTCTGCTAAATTGATCTGTAAGCTCAAAGAAACCCCATTTGAGGATTCAATGGTTTTTTTAAAAGAGAGATTGGCTAGGTTGTTCTAAAGTTTATATGAAAATATAATGGCACTGCAATTGCCAAAATAATTTCGAAAGAGAACAAAGTTGGAAGATTTACACTATTTCAAGACTTACCCTGCCTGATACAGGTAAAAGGGATAAAAGGCCAGCGTAAAGCCAGGGGAAATTAAGCAACTCTAGATGACAGTGAAAATGTTAATTACAAAACAGAATAAAACCTTTAGTTTATTCATACTGCTGTTTTGTAAAGAATTGTGCCACCAATGAGACCCTTTGATGATTTACATTAGACAATCCATGTTGCTACCAACAAGTGTATCCACAATATGCAAGACAATAAATATAAAGTTAGAATTCTCCTAATAGCCTTGAGAGGAAGAAATATGTCAGTGACATATTGAAAGACAACAGGAAGCTAAAGAAATAGAAGCAGGCATTGGAGTTAGTTTCAGAAGGGAAACTGACTCTCAGAAATAAAAGTTGGCAAATAGACGGGGATTGATTACAATGCAATTACAGAGAAATGAATGGATCATTACTTCCAGAAGAGAGTGGAAACAGGCATCTTCTTCAGGAAGATGTTACATCCTCATGATTTTATATTGATCCCTGGGATTCAGGAATGGTACCTCAATTTTCCTGTTGTTCAAGTTCAGGAAAATGCAGTGTCATCCTTGACACTTCCATCTCCTCACCCTCCATAACGAATCATGACCAACGATTATTCATTCTCAGTCAAAAATCAACCTTAAGACTATCTACCTCTCTCCATCGCCACAGTCCAAGTCACCAGCATCTCTCACCTGGATCTAAATTGTCCCCTTTCTGCTTTCTTGTTCCCTTGCAATCCTCTCTACCTCTCTACGCCCTCCTTCACACAGCAGCCAGGGAGATCTTTATCTATGTAAATTAGGTCCCATCACCCTCCTGATTATACCTCTAATTTCTTCTCCTTCTACCTGAAGTCCACAA
Organism: Otolemur garnettii; assembly: GCF_000181295.1. Classification (NCBI taxonomy): domain Eukaryota; kingdom Metazoa; phylum Chordata; class Mammalia; order Primates; family Galagidae; genus Otolemur; species Otolemur garnettii. The sequence goes on along the minus strand of NW_003852481.1, from coordinate 6,081,756 downwards.
TCTTTAACTTGGACCAGAAAGCCCTAAAATGACCTAGCACCCACCTGCCTTTCCTGATACGAGTTTGCGGAGAGAAGGGCCCTCCTCTGTTGTGTTCACTGTGTTATCTCAGTGGCTAGTACAAAGGGCATCATGGGTACCCAGTAGAGGTTTGTTGAATGAATGAGCAAACGTTAGTTCCTTCCATTTTTAGAGCCAAAAAGTATTAGTACTCATGTCTCGAAGGAGATTGTCTTGCCAGGAAATCAGAGCCCTTTCCTTAACAAATGATGAAATATGTTAATTTTAAAAATACATGCTTTCACAGTGTAATGTAAAGACAGGATGCTGGGTAAGACGTAACATGTGCAGCCTATAAGCACAGAAGGAAAAGTACAGGAAGCACTAGATTGGGGGCATCAGGAAGGCAGAGAGAGTCATGTGAAAATTAAACTATGGGTAAAGAAGGGGGAAGACAGGAAAAATGTAAAAAAAAAACAAAACAAAAAAACAAAAAAAAAACAAACAAAAACCCAACAACAGCACAAGACCATAAAAAATTAATAAAGTATAACAGCAACTACATCGTAAGAAGCAGCAGACAGACCGGGTGGCATGGCTCACTCCTATAATCCCACTATTTGGGGAGGCTGAAACAGGAGGATCACTTGAGCTCAGGAGTTCAAGACCAGCCTGAGCAACACAGTGAAACCTAAACAATAGAATAAGTCAGCCACGTGCCGTGGCACACACCTGCAGTACTGGCCCCTCAGGAGACTGAGGTGGGAGAATCTCTTGAGTCTAGGAGTCTGTGGCTGCAGGGAGCTGTGATTGTGCCACTGCACTCCAGCTTTAGTGACAAAGCAAGACCCTGTCCCCAAAAGCTAAATAAATAAGAAGCAGGCAGACGGAGCCAGCAGGATCCCAGAAGGAAAACACTCATCTTTTTATGTAGTTTGCAAAGCAGTCTTTGGAATCTCAGTGGTTTACACAATAGCAAAGAAATGCTGCTCTCGGAGTTAATGGTCAGTGGGCAGGACAGTGGACCCAGTAAGACAGTCAGCAGGAGATGGAGGCCTCGGGACCCCAGACAAGGGAATTGCAGACCTGGCCACCCCTGGTTAGTCACCTATTACCAATTTCCTGTATGGGGAGAAATCAATCTTTTAAACAAGATGCATTTGCTTGTAGTATGTCTTTGACCGCTGGTACTGACTACATGAAACTGGAATTTGATGGATGGTGATTAATAAATTTTTCTCAAATAATTCCTTTATGTTGTTTATCTCAGCTAAAAAAAAAAAAAAAAACTGGTCAGTTTTTTGTCGTATCTGGTGGTGTCAGCATTAGCCACACTCACAGCTAAGACCTGTGGGCCGAGATGGCTAGTGTCAGAACAGCCCTGGGGAGGCGGGGGGAGCCCTGACACCCAGAGGCTGCTGAGGAGGAGCTGAGTTAGCCTCTCCCTTGAGGGTCCTCAGACGAGGTCCCATGGTGCCCGCCTGCACGTTGCCTTCTCCCGTAGGCCTGGGACGTTTTTCATCCATTTCTCTTGGCTCAGTATCCACCTGTTCAGCTCTCTCCCTGTGTCTGCTGCTGTTCTGTGCACACAAGCACGTGCGTGCACACACACACACGCACACAAGCACCTCTCATCTCCCCCGTTTCCGTTAGCTGTCATTCTCCATTAGGACACCTCTTTGGTCTCTTTCTGTATCTCTTGCTTTTTTCAGCTTGGAATGTAAGAATAATTTTTTAGTATTCAGAAAAAAGAAGAAAAAAACTGTCACTCAGGCACGCTTAGCAAGCCAAGAACTCTACCTGTTCCCTTCAAGGTCACACACGTAGGTCACCACCGGGGACCAGTCGAAAGCCTCCGGCTCCTTCTTCAGCCACTTCTGCAGCTCCTGCAGGTTCTGGTCCGTGTAGTCGGTGACGATGATCTCCTTGAAGGATTCACAAGCAGAGAGGAGCTGATAGATGGTGGGGCCCGAGCCGATGTCAATCAGGAGGTCTCCTTTCACACCATCTGGGGAGGAGGAGGGGGTGAGCAAGGAGCACGGCGGGGGGCGGGGGCAGCATCAGAGCTCAATTGACATTTTCTTCCCTGGGATTACACTGGAGACCCCCAAAGACAGGGGCCACCACTCTACTTACAACTCTTCCCGCAAATTCTTTATTTTTAAACGTCTTTTAAGAAAACTGTAATTTACATCACAGAAGTGTGTATCAAAAAAATACGAACATCAAAAATATCGAAAAATACCTCACTCAAATTAAATAAAGCCCCTCAGTTTAAAAAATCTTAAACATGGAGAAAATGAAAAGTCAAAGAGAAAAAAAATCTTCCCTTTTTGCATTCCCTGATTCAGGGTGGAGGCATGCTGTTGGTCTATTTTCAAGTCTGGGAAAGGAAAAAAAGATTTGCATCTGGTGAACAGACCAGTGATCCAGGAAGGCTGTTACACAGAGAATGTAAAATCTATTAAGGAATACTTTTGGTGAAGTTAATTTAAAAAAAAATTATATAATGTCTTTCTCCTAAAAGCACTCAATTCTTCATATATTTGGAGGTCTTTATCTCATGCATATTCACAACGGTCCCTCGAGTTAGGATCTAAATAGGGCACAGTATTAGAATCTCCATGTAAGTGGCCCATTGAGCTTAAAAAGCTGACTCCCATCACCTAGCAAATTAATGTAGACTTAGGATGGCCTGGTAGATCCTCTGGTTTCCCTTTTACCCAACTAAATAGATAATGGATACATGTATAGAAGCATTTTGTCAACTATAAAATACCTGTACCAACATTAGTATTTATCCTAGTTAAATAAGTGGGGGATGCCAAAAGAACTGTCAGGTAACCATGACTACAGAGTCATGCCCTGAGACTCTCTCTAAATGACTTATATTTAGAGGGCAGACACACTACCAGACACTTACCTAGGCAGAAGATCTTGAAAAGATTTTTCAGAAGATGCCTGAGAATTTGGTTTTCTGCAGAATGTCTGGACCCAAAGTTGTAATATTTTTCTAGGTAATCTCTAGGGTTAAAATGGGTTAGATAAGTGTCCTTGGAGGTGAAGCCAGATCCCATTGTGTCTCCGTTCTGTGCCACTGGCCTCCTGTCCTCTTTCCCTCTCCTCTAAGAACAAGGAGTTACCCTGCAGAAATTGTCTTTCTGAGTTTCAGGCTATCAATCTTCCTTCCATCAGTTCAGCCCATCCCTTAAAACAGATGTCTGGTTAAACACTAACTGAGAGAAATAGACCACAAATGTTCTGGCTGTTCTAGGATATGATGAAATTCCTGGGGAAGGGAGCCTAGGAGAAAGGGGGAGTGGCGGAGGGAGGTGCCCTGAGCTGTATGCAATGCTCAGCCAAGGGGTGAAGGTCAGATGCCAGGAACTGTAGGCAGGAGGAATCATTGGGAAAACCATTGAACTCACGGAAGAACCCCTAAGCTCAAAGACATGAACCTTCTCCCCGCAGCACCGTCCTCCTCATTCTTGCCGGGATTCTGCCAAGAAAAAGAGTCACAAAGAATGGTCTACATTTAAGCATGTAAAGAGAAAAAAAACAAAAAAAGAAGGAAAAGATGAGGATGGGAAATGTGTTCAGAGCTAAGGAATGTTGGCTAAAGCATGAATCTCAGACGAAGTCTGGAAAGAGTAATTGAAAAAGCCTGGATGAGGCTTTCTGGAAAGTCTAGTCCCACCAACGATCCTGAACCCTTTGCTCAAGCTCCGGACACTTGTATTCCGCCTACTCCTTTCAGTTAACCGAAATCCTGACAGTTCTCTGAAAGTAACTTTAAGCCTTTACTTCCTTTCTGAATTCTTTAAATCCCCCTTTCTTAACTCTTATTGCCCTCACAATTTGCTCCACCTGGTCAAGCACTTGATCCTGTGGTGTCATAAATTCACTCCTGGTGCTGTGTCAATTTTTCTTCCTAAACTAAATTTTGCATACATAATAAATGAAATCACCATCTCCCTGAGATTAAGAACTATAGATAAGTTCTTTTTATATCTCCTACTCTACATCACGGGTTGGTCCACCTGGTAGGTGTTTAAAACATTAGTTGATTAATCGGCTGTTGTCATATTTCTTCAATGCAGTTACAGTGAGTCCTCAGTGTTCTGTGGATAATGATTTAGCAAGGGCCCATTGGGTTAAAGGTACAGAAACTCACTCAAAGAATCTCAAGTAAAAAGGTAATTATTATTATTATTATTATTTTGTAGAGACAGAGTCTGACCTTTATCACCCTCGGTAGAGTGCCATGGCATCACACAGCTCCCAGCGATCTCCAACCCCTGGGCTTAGGTGATTCTTCCTGAGTAGCTGAGACTATAGGCACCTGCCACAATGCCCAGCTATTTTTTTGTTGCAGTTTGGCTGGGGCCAGGCTTGAACCCACCACCCTCGGTATATGGGGCTGGCGCCCTACCTACTGAGCCACAGGTGCCTCCCGTAAAAAGGTAATTATTAGTAGGAAAATATAATGGAAACAAATTTCAAGGTTTCTAACTAGGTATCGTGAACCAAAAAATCATTAGACACTTTATTTGACTTTCTTTTCCTATCTCTTTTCACCTCTCTGCAAACTGGTTTCTTCTTTTGCTCCGTCACTACACATGGCTCCATTCTGGCCTCCCAAGTGGTGGCTTCTGCCCCTGAACTTGCCCACTGGGATGGGGTAGGGGGAGTAAAGGAAATCTGCATGGGATTACAACTGCTCATCACAAGAAGTTAGGTGAAGCAGGAACATTGTCTCAGATTACTGCAAGTGTTGGATCTTAAAGTCAGTTTGCAGACTTGAAGGCTATATAATCAAAGCAAGATGTCTTTGTGAGATGACCCAGAGGTACTGCTGCTGCAGTAGACAGGTCCTGCTTCTGGTGACTGCCCTAGGAATGGAGCACAGCAGAAAGCAGGTAGAAAGGCAAGAGATTCCAGCTGTTATCCTGGTTTCACCACCAACAATGTGTAAAACAGGAAGTTAGAAAAAACAACTTTTGAGACTCTTCAGCTTAACATTTGGTATGTAAAATGAGGATAATAGTACCTCTTTTATTGCTTGATCCAAGGTATTAAGAAATTTAAATTATGCCAGGTACAGTGGCTCACACCTGTAATCCTAGCACTCTGGGAGGCTGGGGCAAATGGATTGCCTGAACTCAGGAGTTTAAGACCAGCCTGAGCAAGAGTGAGACTCCGTCTCTACTAAAAGTAGAAAAAATTACTAGGGTATTGTGGTGGGCACCTGTAGCCCCGGCTACTTGGGATGCAGAGTTAAGAGGATCCCTTGAGACAAGGAGTTTGAGGTTGCTGTGAGCTATGACACCATGGCACTCTACCCAGGGCAACTGAGTGACACT
>NW_003852481.1:6071095-6076021 GCF_000181295.1 Otolemur garnettii | reverse complement strand
GTGGGAAATGTAATCACAAGCCCCACAACCAGATCTCAGGGGGAAGAAAGTAGTAAGTCTCTTCCTTCTCCTCCCACCTGGCATGTTCCTCCAGCATCTCTTATTGGTAGAGCCTAACACAGATGCAGATGGCAAAGGAGAATTGTGTTGGTGAAGTCCAGTTTGTAAATTTTTCCAATTAGTAATTGGAGGAGGAGGTAAAAGAAATTGTCCAATATGTAGCAGAAGGAAAAAGAGAAATGGAGAAAAAATCAAAGAGAAAGCTACGAGACACAGAATAGCTCTCACATCACACAACCCAGGAAGGGGGTTCAGAGCTGTGAAGGAGTGAATTAGTAACTGGCACAGACACCAGTACATGGAGTCAATAACAGATTGTAGTGTTTGCTGGGCACTTACTTTATGCAGGTACTGTTCTTCGTGCTTTATACCTATTCACTCATGTCATCCTTGTTAACACTCCTGGGAGGGATGACATTTAGAAATACAGTGAATCTCAACCAAGATAAGTGAAAAACAATTCATTCCTATGCATTTACTGATAAAAGTGCAACACCAAAGACAATGAGAAGATGTTAAAAAACGTCTAGAGAAAAAACACAGATTGCCTTCACAAGAGGCAGTTAGACTAAGAGCTGACTTCCCAGGACAAGAAAGGAAGCCAGAGGACAAGAGAATGGCATTGTCAAGGTGCTAAACCAAAGTGACTATCAACTTAGAATTCTGTAACCAGAAAAAGTCTTTCAGGAATTGGGAGAAAGTAAAGAAATTAGCAGATAAAAACTGCAATTTTGCCACTAGTAGGTCCTCTCTAAAGGAAATCCTAAATGATGTATTTCAGACAGAAGGAATGTGAACCCCCATGAAAGGTCTGAAATGCAAGAAGGAATAAAGAATTAACTAAGGAGGCTGATGCTAATAAACATGCAAATACGTGGGTGATTCTAATCGTCATGCAAAATAAAGTCTGGGCGGTTAAAAATAAGCAAAGTGGTATCAAAATGCATAATAACAATGACCTATAAGTTTCAGGGTTGAGATACATAAGGGTAGATAGAGTATTCTGGATCTTTGTATTGTCCCTAGATGCACAGATTATCATTAGACCTTGAAAACTTAACTATACATTATAATTTTGCCAACCTTTTTCTACTGAGCACCTTAGATTCTCTGCTTCAGGGCTTGCTCTGGTTGCAGGAGTATGTTCAACTTCTGTGATGGACAGGCCAGGCAGTTAATGCAGCAACCCTCAGTTCCCCAACATGTGACAGATAAGCATTAGTGAAAAACCCCATCAGCTTGCTTATTCCTGGGAGAAGACGATTCTGGAAAATGTTCTACAGACTCTCCCGGAGGTCCCCAGAAGGACTGAACCCCAGTTGGCCACGTTAATTCATCCTGCTTTGGCTTGCCTTCTTTTTCTTTCCCATGTCCCCATTCCTTCACCAGTGTTTAGTGGGCTTCAGTACCTTCTGATTTTAGACACCATGAAAGTAATATAATCAAGTGGTATTAATTTCTAAATTAGTAGAGGAGGAAAAATGGCAGGACAAAATACTATCAATTCAGAAGAAGGCAAGAATGGAGAGAAAACGAAACAGACCCTTAAGAACAAACATCATACTTAAAAGTCACCCAGTTAAAATCCTCCCCTACGACTTAAGGACAGAGATAACAATGCTAATAGTCACCAATTGTATTCAATATTCTACTGGAGATGCTGGACAGTACAGTGGGTAAATGAGGGAAAAAATTAGCTCAGAGCAGAGTATCAGGCCCAGAGAGAAGTGAGTAGGGAAATTCAGTCAAACCAGCAGCCCTCTCCCGCACCTGTAGCCACCGTTCAAAGTCATTTTATTCTGGACAAGTTGCCTCACCCGTTATCTTCACATTCCTGGAATTTGTGACTTAAAGAACAATGTGTAAGCAATCAATAGCTCAGGTTACTTTAATGTAAATTCTTGGGAAACGATTTAGAAAGGACCTCTCTTTCTTTAAAACCAACTGGCAGGCGTGTTTGGTGGCTTATGCCTATAATCCTGACACTCTAGGAGGCCAAGGTGGGTGGATTGCCTGAGCTCATAGGTTCCAGACCAGCCTGAGCCAGAGCAAGACCTTATCTCTAAAAATAGCCAGGTGGTGTGGTGGGTGCCTGCAGTCCCAGGTATTTGGGAGGCTGAGGCAAGAGAATGAGAGATGGTTGTGAGCTGTGACACCATAGCACTCTACAAAGGGTAACAAAGGGAGACTCTGTCTCGAATAAATAAATAAATAAAACCTACTGGCAACTGCTGCAAATCCAAGCGTATATTCTGGGCAACTTGAATTTATGTTCTTGGGTTGTGGTCCCCAAACTTGGCTCAAATAAACTCTACCTACTTATATTAAATTTGCCTCTATTTTTCCCTTCCGGGTGGCAAAAGTAAGGAAAATAAATTTTAAAATACAAGTATTTCAAAGGAAAAAAGACAAAACTGTTATTGTTAGCAGATGATACGATAATATAGAGAGAAACATAATCTACAAATAAATTCCCAGCATACCCAAGTTTAGCTAAATTCCTGAATACAAAAGCCACACAAAAATTAAATTCATTTCCAACCAGCAACAGTTATAAAGTGAAAATTTAAGACAGACCTTGACCACAATGGCATTAAAAATTATGAAGTACCTAGTAATAAATCCAGCAAAATATGTCCAAGACATTAATGGAGAAAATAAAATTTTATTGAAAGGCATTAAAGAAGACCTAAACAAATGGAGAAATATGCCACTTCATGGATTGGACGACTCCACATGGTAAAGATGTCATTTCTCTCCAAATTGATTGATGGACTCAGTAAAATCCCAATTAAAATCCCAAGAGTTTTTTTGGTGGAACTTGTCAAGCTGGCTCTAAAATTTATATGGCAATGCCAAGGGCCAAGAGTAGCAACTCTTAAAGAAGAAAAATAAGGTGGAAGGACTTGCTGTCCCAGACATAAATGCTTGTTCTAAAGCGATAGTAATTCAGAGAGTGGGATTAGTGATAGGATTGACAAACAGACCCATGGAACAGAGTAGAGAGCTCAGAAACAGACCCACACCCTCGTGATCCTTTGATATAGGACAGAGCTGATACCTTAGATGAGTGGGGGGAAAGACAGACTTTCCAAAAAATAGTGCTGGGATAATTAAGTTTCTGTAGGGAAGCTCAGGAATTAGAACCTCAATGCACACCACACAAAAATCAATTTGGGCAAATGAACAAACTAAAATAAAAGATAGAATTCTGAAGATTTTGAAGGTAATATAGAAGAATATCTCCATAGCTTTGGGTAGAGAGGAGTTTCTTAAACTGGACACAGGAGCCATTGATTGTCAATAAAAGATTCAAGAGTTTTCATACGTTACAATTAAGAATGGCTGTTAAGCTGAAGTACTTTGAGGGAGCGAGGAGACCATCTACAGAGCTGGAAAAGATATTACAACACATAAAACCGACAATGAACTGGGCTTCAGAGTTTACAAAGAACTTCTGTGAATCACAGTGAAAATAAAGAAAGCAGAAAATCAGAACAGACCTCTTTTTATAAGAAAGGAAATCCTAGTTGCCAATAAACCTAATCTTAGGCTCAGCGCCTGTAGCTCAAGTGGCTAAGGCACCAGCCACATACACCAGAGCTGGCGGGTTCGAATCCAGCCCCAGCCTGCCAAACAACAATGACAATTACAACCAAAAAAAAAATAGCCAGGTGTTGTGGCAGACGCCTGTGGTCCCCATTGGGATGTTGCAGGAAGATGAGGCCCATCGGAGAGAAAGAGCACCCAAACACCACGTTTATAAGAGGAAGGGCTTTATTCATCGGCCGGGAGCTTATGGCATAGATTTCCAAATGGCTGCGCTCTCCGACGGGCTTGGTCTTTCTCTTTTTATGGACAGTCAAAAAGTTCCACCCCACAGGTACCCTACTCATTGGCCAGTTTGAATCAAGTGGGAGATGCTATTCCAGCCCCTACAGAACCACAGGATTTCACAGAACTTGGAAATTTCCAGGTTCCAGGCAGTCAAGCCCACAAATTCCCAAGAGCTGAGTCACCATGGAGAGGACCCTGCAGGTGCATCCCTGCAGTCTCCTTGAGAAGACCTGTTCTCCCAGATCTTGCCCCTCTCGGGTATCCTCTCTCAGGGAGACTGAGGCAAGAAAATCACTTAAGTCCAGGAGTTGGAGGTTGCTGTGAGCTGTGATGCTGCAGCACTCTACCCAGGGAGACAGCTTGATACTCTGTCTCAAAAAAAAAACAAAACAAAAACCTAATCTTAATCTCCTCAGTGAAATGCAAATTAAACCAAGAGATACTATTACACAGCCACCAAACTGGCAAAGATAACATCTGACCAGCACCAACCAACTTGACAAGAGATATTTCTCCTGTCTTTCTAGTGGCATAGAACCTGGCAGCCATTATGGAAACAGGCCAGCACTAACTGGTGGTTTGTTTGTTCCCTGCGCCCAGCAGTTGCGTTCCTAAATACATGCCTAGAGAAAATCTGGCTCGTATACACACGTGTGCTTAGCAGCACTGTTTGGGAACCCAACCAGACACAGCCTACAGGTCCAGCAACAGTAGAACCACTCGGAGCGACAGCAATGACGTGAACAGTTACAGGCACCGCGGTGGGTGGTTCTCCAAGTGACGCAGAGTGGAAGAAGAAAGCCACCACGAAGACCTACCTTTCTAATTTAATTTACATAAAGTCCAAAATGCGCTAAAGGAAACTATATTTTTCAACGATGTATAAATAAGTAGAAAAACACCGAGGCTGGGCACAGTGGCTTGGGCCTGTAATCCTAGCACTTGGGGAGGCCAAGGCCCAAGGATTGTTTGAGGCCAGGAGTTAGAGATAAGCCTGAGCAATATAGCGAGACTCTGTCTCTTAAAAGA
>NW_003852481.1:6069367-6070710 GCF_000181295.1 Otolemur garnettii | reverse complement strand
AGTTCTGAGGTTACAAAGAGCTCTGATGATACCACCGTGCTCCAGCCTGGGCAACAGAGTGAGACCTTGTCTCAATTTTAAAAAAGAAAAGTAAAAATAAAAACAATGAAATGATTAATTTAGATGTCAGGATAGTGGTTACCCCTGGGTAAGGGGGACGGAGTGGGGGCGAGTATTGGGCTCAGGTCAGAGAACACGGGAGGAAGAGGGTGCTTCCGAGATCCCCCAGTGGTAACTGCTATCGTTTTTATATTAATTTTTACAGTGTATGTAAATTTTTATGAACTTTTCTATATATGATATGATATACCTCACGATTTTAAAAATGCCCCGCAAGTCCAAATATAGTCATCAAAACAAGCACAAATTGGAGATCAAGGCTACCTGATAATAAAGGCCTTCCAGTTTCTTTTTACTCAATGGTACCCAGTTAAACCCCTCCATAGCCCTAATGGATAAACAACTATCCCAACAAAAGTGGGGCAAGGATGCAGGGGAATGTTACAGAAAGCTCAGCTCAAGTTTTCCCTCTATGCTTCTGTCCAATGCTAGAAGTCCTTCTGTGCTTCAGAAGACATCAAGGTCTACTGTAGATCAGAGGGCCCCAGGATGCTTCAGAGATGACACAGACTCCCGTAGGCAGTGATCTCTCTTTTGACACTGCGTGCCTTCTCCTTATCTCCAAGAAAGGAAGGTACCCCTCGCTACACCACGGCAATTAGGAGGCTGCTCCCTTCACCTCTTCCTGCTGCAATGGGGGGCAGGGGGTTCACTTATGTTGCAGAGAAGCGTCCACTGCGCCTTCCCCTTGTTCTCTGCTCAGACCATGCCTTGTGCCAGGTGTGAGTCCCCAGGTCAGAATTCAAGGCAGAGGCAAATTAAGAAACTCCTGGAGTCAGAGGAACCAGCAATTTGGGAGCCTTTCATGTGCTCAGTAATTAATAATAAACAAAATTACAACCAAAACGATAACTCATCAAGTTTGATGTGGCCCCACAGAGTCTGCTCTAGATTCTAATGAATACACAGGGTGAGTCCAGGGATGATTAATCTGAGCCTTAATTGCAAGGAGGTAGGGAACCCTTTCTCTCAGTCCACAGCTTCTTGGCTTCCCTCTTTTGTTAAGAGTTGTGGCTACCTATGGGGGTAAAAAGCCGGCTGTTCCATCAGACCAGGATGGGGGCCCTGTGTGCACGCGGACAGCTGCCTTCTGCCCAGTTCTCACTGCGCACCCTCTCATAGAGCTTTGGGTTGAAAAATCCACAGCCACAGAGAGACGGATTCAGCCAGAAACTCTAGTTATCTACTTACCTGGTAATCAATCCTCACACTTCTCGATTTTT
>NW_003852481.1:6064895-6068097 GCF_000181295.1 Otolemur garnettii | reverse complement strand
GAGTGACCTCATGGAAATCAGATTCTGTAAAGAAAACCACGCCTCAGAAATAAAAAGCTGTGATTGTCAGTCTTCCAGCTCTTGCCCAAAACCTTTTGAAACGAACGAAGAATTTATACAGCGGAAAGAAATTCAACCATTCTTTTATTTTTCCTCTTCCATTTCCCCCTCCAAGGGCAATATTCTGAGGTGTTCAGTGTACAGGTACACTCTGGTCTTTATTCTATTCTGTGTGTTTGCAAAATGTGTGCTGCTGTGTGTACTTATTTGTATCATTTTCAGCAGGCTCTTTTTGACCTGGGCGTGGCTCACAAGCTTCTTGTCGTTGCATAATTCTCCACGGTTTGTGCTCTGTCCTTTACGATCTGCTCGCCCAGCGATGGACACCTAGATTGCTTCATTGCTGACACGAGGATTCTATAGAATCTACACCTCTTCTGTGTAGACTAGTGTGGGGGTTTCTATGGGGGTTCCCAGGAGTGAAACTGCCATGTCATAAGGAAGATTCCTATATAATTTGAGTAAGAACTACCAGGTCGCACCCAGCAAGGCCATCCCAGTCCATATCCTGCCCCCCCCCAGCTTTGCACAGGATTTTCTGCTTCACCACAACCCCTCTCACCACTCCCACCATCTTTTACTAGTTTTTGCTCATCTAATGAGAACAAGTTCAGATGTGTTACTTTTTAAAATGTCGCTTTTCTCCAATGAGTTTGATCACATCTAAACGTGCATCTGATGTACTCAATACTACTATGAAATCAATATATAACCACCTACACACTCGAATGAATGGCAAAACATAACTATAGTCCAGAAATTAGAAGGGAAGAGGAGAGAGAGGAGGAGAGGGGACAGGGGATATGGGAGGAGGGGGGTATTCGGGGGGACCTCACATAATGTGCATGATGCAATGGTACATTTCAAAACTATTTATTTTTATTTTTTAAATTTTATTTCTTATAGCATAACTGTGTACATTAATGTAATCATGGGGTACAGTGTGCTGTTTTCGTATACATTTTGAAATACTCTCATCAAACTGGTCAACATAACACATAACCTTCATGTCATTTTCCTAGCTTTTGAGTTAAAACGTTCATACTCTGCTTTTAGAAAGATTCACTTGTACCCTTGTAAGATAAACCATAGAGGTGACCCCACCAATCTCCCTATCTTCCCCCATCCGCCTCCCTCACCTCCCCCACATTTCAACACTATTAAGAAATGAGTATAATTGTGATGGATGTGTTACTTGGTTCAATGTAAACATTTCACATTGTATATCGAAGCAGTACCCTGAACCCCATACATGCATCAATGTACAAAGTTATGATTTAATACAAAATAATTAATTAAAAAAACATGCATATCATCTAAATATGATCTCAGTGGCTTAACAAAATAAATGCTTGTTTTTTATTCACATCACAGATGAGTGTGGTGGGCGGTGAAGGAGGGGTACTGCTCCAGGAGGTCATCCCGGCATCAACCAGGGAGGGTGCCAGAGTCCTCCACTGGATTCTGTGCAGCTTCCAACCAGCAGGGGAGGGAAGAGAGAGCCCTGGGAGGAGAGTGGAAGGAGAGGCTTGAGGGCTCCACATAGATCCATCCACATTCCGGGGGTCAGAACTGCATCACATGGCCTGAGGCAAGAGGGCTGAGCAATACAGTCCACTGTGTGCTAAAAAAAAATATATGGAAATTGGTGAAGAGTTAGACAATCTCTACCACCAAAGGCTTGCTACCTTTGAGAGTTTCCTCCTCTCTAAATTTCCTGACCACACCCTTGCCTTTGTCTTCAGGTTTCATCCTGTTTTTGTTGTTGATTTGCGGTTGTGTCTTGTATATTCTAGAAGATATCGGTCTCCTATTGCCTTGATCCACTGTTAGTATTTCTTCCAATCTGTCTGCTTGACAGTTTTGCCTATCAAGGAATGTAATCTTTATGCCTTTTTAATCAATCAGGAACGTAATTTTTATGTGACCCAATTAATCAGTTGTTGCCCTTACGGTTTTTGTTTGTCCAATTGTGTTTGTTACTTGTTTACAGTCTTTACCCCTGATTCCTCTTGCATCTGCAGGAATCTTCAGTTACATGAACCTCCTTGGCCAATTTCCCCAGCAGTCCTCAGTTTGCAAGGGAGTTACTTGTTCAGGCACCAGGAAATGTCCTCCCCAGGAAACCTTCTACCTTACCCGGAAAACTAATTTCCCTGCCTCCTCTCTGTTTCCCCGAATCCTGCAGTCCCTAGCCTAGGAAACTCAGGTCTTACAAAACTGTTCAGCAAACCCTTTCAACTGGCTGAAGAGGTAGGCAAGAGCCGGGCCACCGAGCCTGTGTCTGTTAATATAGTTGCAACATTAAAGGTTGAGAAAGGAACATTCTCAAACATGCTGGAATTTCTAATCGCTCCCCTATTGCTTCTTGACTTTGATCTCTTGCTCACACTGTCCCCTTGCTGGAAAACCCCTCCCTCTCTTTAGTTGGTTAAACCTTTTTATCTTTAAAACTCAGCTTGGGCATTAATTCCGGAAAGTCTTCTCTGACCCCCTTCCACCACGCCCCCCGGGATAAGTTAACTGGCCCTCTTCTGTGCTGCCCAATTCCCTGAAATCTCTCTTACTAAACTTAGCACTTAGTATTGCAATGGCCTTTTGTCCACCAGATGGTAAATTGTTTGGAAGAACCTGAATCCGGCTCATCTTTGCATTCCTACCCCTTGCCATGGGACCCAACACGGACATTGGCCTTAATTGCTTTTGAGTGGATCTAATCAGCTAACGAGGCTTCTTTGCATTCAGCTCCGCTGCCCCAGCTTCACGGGCCTTAGGGAGGTTTTCACTACAGCAGAGAGGGCCGGGAGGATCCCCACCTAGGACCCAACAGGTGTGCCTGGGGTCGGTCATTCAGCCGATTTGTGCCTTGCTGGACCCTGGGACAACAGACCTGGGTTGGTTTTCCAGGGCCTTAGCTTCTGCATATCGCACGTGGTTCAGGGAAGGTCAGGGCGCTCTGTGCTGGCTGTGGCCCTCTGTTCCCAACGTCCCCATTCGTGGGAGAACAGGAAAGCAGGCCACAGGCAGTGGACAGGCGAGGAAGGAGGGAAGGCTTCCCCCGCGGCTGCAGCGGGCCGGGCGCCGGCCAAGCTCAAGACGCGGCTGCCCCCTTGTGGCCAGAGTGCAGGATGGCGAGGGAAAC
>NW_003852481.1:6061846-6063334 GCF_000181295.1 Otolemur garnettii | reverse complement strand
GGTGGCCCGTGCAAGCCCATCCTGCCTAGAGCATGTGCCCTGGAAACCCTCCCATGTGCCTGCCCACCTTGTTCTTTGCATCACACTTTCCCAGTCCAGCTTTGTGGCTGCACCCTCCTGTGTGCCCTTGGAACTCCCTGGGATGGGGAGTTAACTAACACTCACCCGAGGGTCCCCTCTGCTGCACGCTTCTCTGGGTAGCCACCTCCTGATCTAATCCCAGCCCCCAGGATTCAGCCTCACCCATCACCCATGTGGTGACACTGCTGACTGATCCATCTAGCCTACCCTCCCCTGAGTCACCACACATATACACATAGAGATGCACACACTCACATGTGCATGCATGAGTATACACACACACATGAGGATTAGGCAAAGAGAGGGTTCTTGAGGTAGTCAACATATTTCACATTTCATAGTTACCCGTTGTAGTAACAGGTAAAGGATAAAAACAAAACCACCAGGGTGGCACCTGTGGCTCAAAGGAGTAGGGTACAGGCCCCATATGCCGGAGGTGGCGGGTTCAAATCCAGCCCTGGCCAAAAACTGCAAAAAAAAAACCCACCACTAAATGTCCACGCTAATGGAGGGAAGAGAGAGGTGGAGTAGGCCTGGGGGGTAGGATGTGGTCAAGGGCTGGCATGATGCAACCATGTTTAGCACCAGGACCAGCCTTGGGCAAAGGTTCTCGCACCCAGCGCAGTGCCCAAATATTCTGCAAATATTTGTTGAACAAGTCGATGAGTAGCTTGCCCACCTCCCACCCCTACCAATAGTCACGCCGGGCAGTCCTCCACCGGCCCAGAGCACTGGCCTCTGCTACCAGGCTGGGGTCTAACGTGTAAGTAGGGTCCCCTAGGGACCCCTCCTCTGGAAGTGGGAAGGGGAGAGCTCGAGAATTTATAAGAGTGGCCCCGGACGGGCTGCCGAGCAGCTCCTGTCTGCCGGTAGATGCTGTTTCCAGAAGCCTTCTCTGCGCCACTTGTGGAGAGCTCTGGTCCAGAGGGAGGGAGACTGCTGGGCTCTGTGCCCTTGCTCCAAGTGTTCCCTGCCTATGACCACCGGCTGGCGTGTCCACCACAGGCACGTGTGCACAGCCCCCCACCCCGACCCCTCTGTAGCAGGTGTCGCTCTGCTGGCTCCTTTCTTAGGGCTTCTCGCTCTCAGAAAGTGTCCCCATCTTCATCCATTCTCTTGTCTGCCTCGCCGTCCCTCAGGACCTGTCTGTCATCGAGGGTCCCCACACACACCCCACACCCATCCACGGCTCCCCTCAGTTTCTTCTACCTGAAACACACCTTGGACACCCCAGCCCACCTTCACGTCGCGACCTGTGCTTACTGTCCATTCTAACTGGTTAGAGCCCCCCTTATCTCGCCCAGAGTAGGCCTTTCTTTCCCCATGTCCTCACCTCCTTTAGCCCAGCTGCCATTACCATCAGCCAGCCCAACAATCCTGCAGTCCCTAGCCTAGGAAACTCAGGTC
>NW_003852481.1:6055394-6061806 GCF_000181295.1 Otolemur garnettii | reverse complement strand
AGTTCTTTCGCCCTCACCCTGGGCCATCTGTGGAGTATATTATAAACCTCTCTGTTTGAGATAAACATTCCCGAGTACCTGGCAATCATGTATAATGAGGCTGTAAAAGACTTTGCTAGTCAGGGTTCTAAGTAAAATTGACTAAAGGGAGAGAAAAGCAAAAAGGTGGAGGAAGTCGGCTGGAAATCGCGTCCTGCAAGCTCCCAGCTGCTTCCACACCGCTGGGAAGACATCCCAGCAAGTCTGAGTGGCCGTCGAAGTGAGTCTCAGCTGCCTGCTGAGCCTGCTCCAGCCCCGCAGTCTCCACGCCTGTCTCCTGCAAGGCCTCCCAAAGAAATTTCTCTTCCAGGAGCAGCACAAAAGACCTCTTGTCCCCCACCATGTAGAAGCTGGTCTCAAAGCCTCCACTCAGTATCTCAGGGCCCTGAGTCAGAGTAGGGGACTGAGGTGGCACAAGGTGTCTTGGCAGGTGCCAGGCTGAGGCAGGCAGCCTCAAGGCCCAGGGAGGAAATGAAGCAGTAAGCAGCCTACCAGGGGCAGGATTGCAGGGTCCAGAGGCCATGCTTCCCGAATATCACATTTGACCACCTGGCTGGCGGTTCCCCTGAACTGCTCTCCCTTCTCAGCCTACTTGTCTCTGGAGTGGAGGAAAGAGTGTCCAGTTAGGTCATGCTCACCTCGTGGGACACATACAACAGTGCTGGCCATTCTCTGCCTCTCATACACACACTCCCAGGATATCAGAATATCACAGAGGTCACCCATTTCACAGATGAAGAAACTGAGTCCCACGGAGCAACCTGGCAACAACACCAGCTAATGGCAAGGCCAGGCCTAGGGCCAGGTGGTCAGTGCTTTTTCCACTTGCAGGCCAGTCTCTTCAACATATTCCCACCAATTAACCCATTCTTTCCTGCCTGGCCTGTGGCTTAAAACAACTCAGGCAAGTGCAAAGAGAAGTGGAAAGTCTGGCTGGAATCCTGCACTTCCCTTTGCTTCACAGTGTCCTGGGGCCACATGTCTATCAGCCACCACACTGTCACCAGCATTCTTCTCTTGCCTGTGCCTGCACTGGAGCTCTGAGGCTCACTCAGACTGCATTGGGAATGAAGCCCAGCACCTAAGGGTTACTCTTTCCAGTTCCTCTGTAGCATTTTACAAAAGCCATGATCTGAAGTAAAAGGAATAAGGGATTTTTTTTTTAGAGACAGAGTCTCACTTTCTTGCCCTCAGTAGAGTGCTGTGGCATCACAACTCCTGGGCTTAGGCGATTCTCTTGCCTCAGCCTCCCGAGTAGCTGGGACTACAGACACCCGCCACAATGCCGGGCTATTTTTTGGTTGCAGTTTGGCCAGGGCCGGGTTTGACCCCACTACCCTCAGTATGTGGGGCCAGTGCCCTACCCACTGAGCCACAGGCGCTGCTCAAATAAGGGTATTTTTTAAATATGAAGGTACAAACAATTAAGTTACAAAGTTTGCATTTGTTAGGTAAAGTCTCTGTTGTAGTTGTGTCCCACCCCAGGAGGTGAGCCATCTACCCCTACGTTGTGCCCATCAGGTGGGAGCACCCCAATTCCCTTTCTCCTTCCCCCTTCCCCCAACTTGAATTTAATTGAGTTTTTCTCTTGGGTGGCTGTGTATTAGTATTGATTACACTGGCTGCTTGCTTTTCCATTCTTGTGATGCTTTACTAAAAAGATGTGTTTCGGTCGGGGCCTGTGGCTCAAGTGGCTAAGGCACCAGCCACATATACCTGAGCTGGCGGGTTTGAATCCAGCCTGGGCCAAACAACGACGGCTGCAACCAAAAAATAGCCGGGCGAGGTGGTGGGCACCTGTGGTCCCAGCTACTTGGGAGGCTGAGGCAGGAGACTCGCTTGAGCCCAGGAGTTGGAAGTTGCTGTGAACTGTGATGCCACAGCACTCTACCCAGGGGGATAGCTTGAGGCTCTGTCTCAAAAAAAAAAAAAAGAGATGTGTTTCAACTGCATCCAGGGGATACAAAAGATATGAAGTTTCCATCATTTTTAAAGGCTGAGGCGTAGGGAGGAAGGATTTAATGAATACCTTCAACCATTGTACCTAACTGGGGATGCGAGATCCTTTGGGAGTGGAGACGCTGTGTGGACTCTGCTGAGGCTCTGAAATGACATGGGGTAAATTCTGTTACACCTGCCTGCAGGATGGGTCTTGAGTTCCATCCCCAAATCCAACCCGAGCAACAGTTTTCTCTGTGTTTGCTGCTCCAGGCAGAGAAAGTCACCTCATGAGACTCATAGAAAGATTCCACAGGCCTGGGGTCAAAAGTCTGGAGGGTGTAATCAGAGCAACAGGGACACTGACCCACCAGGAGCAACGCCTGCCGTAGACACCAGCTGGCTGTCGTCCCTCTTGGGTGACATGTGCTTGGCGTCAGGCTTTGGCCTTTGGGACACTTCTTCTCTGGGCTCCAGGCTTGTCCGTGGCCATCTATCTCTGCTTGTCCTTTGCTCCGTATAGGACTCCCTCTCCTCCTTTCTTGTTTTTTGCTCCCCTGACGGCCTCCTTAGTCTCCACCTGCCTCACCATTTCTACACGAGCAGCACAGAAAACTAGGTTCAGAGAGCGGAGTGAGTCCCCAGCACCCTGGATGTCTTTCCTTCAAGCCCACACATGTATTTCACCACTGGAGACCAGTCAAATGCCCCAGCATCTTCCTCAGCTACTATTTCAGCTCCAGACGGATCCTGTCCACAAAGGCAGAGGCTATGGTCTCCTGGACAGACTCCTGCGCAAAGAGGAGCTGGGCGTCTCTGGCATACACAGACGCAGGGTCCCTCAGAGCTTCCTATCAGCTTCATATCAGAGCAGGAGCGAGGAGCATTTAAATCGTCAGCACTAAAGCTCAGCTCTGAGGTCCACATTTCCCCAAAGCTCCACTCTCTCTAAACCAGGCGTCCTCAAACTACAGCCCACGGGCCACATGTGGCCCACCGAGGACATTTATCCAGCCCACCAGGTGTTTTTGCCACCGCGGCCTGTCCTGCTTAGCAGCCAACTCATCCCGGGGCCCTCAGTCTGGCCCTCCAACGGTCTGAGGGACAGTGAACTGGCCCCTTGTTTTAAAAGTTTGAGGACCCCTGAAACACTTAGCAAACTCGCTTGTAATGGCTGTAAGGAGTTAACTATTTGGAGAGAGAAAATCTCTCTCCAATTGTAGAGAGAATCTCTACGATTCTGTGCACAGACAGCCTTAGGTGCACCTTGGGTGCACGGCGCTGAGCGTGATGGTGTGGGTAAAAGCAGGAGGCTCGGGGCTGGGGACAGTAAGTACAGAACCAGCTCTGTCATTTCAGCTGCCAATTGGCCATTGTAAACAAACTGTTCAGAGATATCTGGTCACCTTCCTGAGGACACTGGCTCCTATTCCAAGGACTCACCTCTGAGCCCTCTGTATTTCTAGAACTTTCTCAGCAGCATGGGACTACGGGGAGCATCTAGGTCAGGCGTCCTCAAACTACAGCCCACGGGCCACATGCAGCCCACCTGGGACATTTATGCGGCCCGCTGGGTGTTTTTGCCGCCGCTACCTGTCCTGCTTAGCACCTGACTCGTCCTGGGGCCCACAGTCCAGCCCTCCAACAGTCTAAGCGGCAGTGAACTGGCCCCCTGTTTAAAAAGTTTGAGGACCCCTGATCTGGGTTCTTCCCACAAAACCTTCCCTGTCTTATTCCTGTCCCGTCTTCTCTCCTGCCAGGGAAAGACTGGGCTGACCCCAAATGTCAGTAACATTTGGACCCTGGCAAGGGGCTTCTGAGATGAACAACGAGGCAGTGGGGAGAGAAAACCGGCTGGCCCAGGAGGTCCTGTTACAATGCTTCCTCTGGCCTGGTCTTTAATCTATTGTTCAGTAGGAGAACCTCTCTCACCTGGGCCCATCTGCCCGCGCTGGAAGTGTCACCATCTGATCCCTGAGCTCTAAGTGGTTCTTAAATATCTTCAGATGGCAGTGCCCCTGGACGCCTTAGTCCCTTTTGTCGGAACACCAGGAAATAATCATCTCTTAAATCCTGATACACAAATTCTGAACAATGTTGCAAGCAGGAAACCTGCCACTGCTGTAGTCAGATGCACAGGCAGCATCAGCTCAGCGCCCCATACCTAAAGACCCGGGGGAAATGGGCTACTGAACTTAGCAAGCTCGTTTGCTCCTGGCTTCTGCCCTTACTCTTCATTGGCTCCCTGTTCACTCGAGACAGGCATCAAAAGTTGAAGAAAATTTTAGGGCAGAAAAATTTCTAATTGGCAACATTCTATCCCTTGACTTCTGCTGTGGGTGTGTGAATCGTGATGGGAAGATATCCATTATTTGATCTGTGTGGTTCCGCCTGCCTGGTACCGTTCTTTCTCCGGGGAGCACAGCGGTAACCGGGCAGGACATCAGGACACCCTGCTTTTGGAGGGAGGTGTCCTATCTTTTGATTGCCCTGGCAGTTTCTTTTCCCAAGGACAGGCAGAAAGTAAGCTCACCCGGAAACATTAACAAACCACAGTTCTTAGACTTTGCGGGAACAGAAAATCTTGACCTCAGAAGCTTCAGCAGCTTTAAGGTCCTCCCACCATGCGCCACACAGCAGGTGTTAACTAAGGTCTTCCTGTAGGGCAGTTCCATATTGGATGAAGGTCCTAAATTTCTCTCAGTCACCTGTGCCCTTCCCCAACCCACAGCCCTAAACCTCCTGCAGGCCTGAGGGAGGCTGGCACCTGATTTAAAGTATGCTGGCCACCCTGCCCTCCTACAACCACTGCCAAGGTTGAAGGAGACCCACCTCTGATTTGAGGGTACCCTGCAGTGCTGCCACAGGACAGGGTGGGCTGCGTCTCACGAGGGATTCTCGCCAAACCTGAAGTGGGCCAGGTAGGCCTGGGGTGAAACATTCACCTGAAGATGTCGAGTGCTGTGGCTTCCTGCTGAGTCATGGTGGGCAGCGTGTGTGTCCAGGAAGGAGCAAGCCAGTTGGCCTCCTGGGCCACACTCAGGCTCAGTAACCCTCCCTCTACCCCTAACCACTTGGGTGAGGAAGAAACACCAATGGAGGACATTTCTAGAACCTTCCCTTCCAAGGGATCACCTATCACAACTTTCAATCTTTCCTGCCCCACCATATTGTACTCTCTTCTACAGGGGATTTTCAAACTATTTAAGCAGCATACATAATTTTTTAAATCTCCTGTGAAGCCTCGGTAGGTGTGAGTGGTACCATGAAGCTGCCTTAGCTAGGTTTTGATTATTAATGTTTCCTGAATCACGCTCCCTCCCGTGAGCACAACACGCTGGTTTCTGCCTCCGACCATGGAGTGGATGCTGATAATATTTAGTAAACTAAGGAACACAAGAAGACCATGCTTAGTTGAGGGGTAAGGAGGATGAAATGATGAGAAGCAATGAGTTTAGTTGTGACCATGCCGGACTTGAGGCGGAAAAATCAAATCAAACCCAGATACAGGCTCTGCAACTTGCAGAGAGATCGGAGCTGGAGCTACAGATACTGTAGGATAAGCATGGAAGAAATATTGGAATTATTAACTGCACCATTTGAGTTTCCATTCAAATGGGTAACAGACATCTAGAGTCTCCCTTCACCGAGGTGGGGGTGGGAGTACTTGCTGAGAGCTGGCATTTGTCCCTGCTGTTGACACCTATTGAGATTGCATGTAAATTTTTAAAGGTTCTAATGTCCCCTTTATCCAACCTCTCACGTCTTTCTCTCTCCACCCCTTCTCTCTTCTATTTCCATTCCTCACTGTTAGGGACTGAACTGTTCCTTCTTTCCCCTCCCCTAAATTCCTATGCAGAAGTCTAAACTCCATCATGACTAATGCATTTGAAGATGGAGGCTTTAAGAAAGTTAATTAAGGTTAAATGAGGTCATGAGGGTAGGGCTCTAATCTAATAGGCCTGGGGTCCCTATAAGAGAGAGAAACTTAGGACACACATAGAGAGAAACCAGAGTGAAGGCACAGTGAGAAGGCGGCCGTCTGCAGGCTTGGCAGGGAGGCCTCAGGAGAAACCAGCCAGGCCAGAACCTTGATCCTGGACTTCCAGCCTTTAGGTCAGTGAGAATAAATTTCTGTTGTTGAAGCTGCCCAGTCTGTGGTCTTCTGTTATGGCAGCCCTAGCAAACTCATAACCCCTCTTGGGAAATCATTCTCCCACTCTTTATGATGCTCTAGGCTATGAAACACCCATGGAAACATTTCTTATGCTCTAGCATTAAGTTGAGAGTAGGCACAGTCTGGGGTCTTTTTCTTTTTTTTTTGTCTTTGAGACAGAGTCTTGCTCCATCTCCCTGTGTAGAGGGCTGTGGCATCATAGCTCACCATCTCAAACTCTGGGCTCAAGCAATCCTCTTTTCTCAGCCTCCCAAGTAG
>NW_003852481.1:6049892-6055173 GCF_000181295.1 Otolemur garnettii | reverse complement strand
GAGTCTTCATACTTTCTGGACCATACCCAGGTTCCTTTTGCTCTTATGTTCCTAAATAAATGAGAATAGAGACTACATAAAAATACAAAGGATAACTAAAATTTAGTTAATTCATTTATAGAACTCTGTAATATGAAAATAGAAAATATACCTTCTTTCCAAGGTACCCATGGAATAGTCACGAAGACTGTGAAAGAAATTCTAAAAGTTCCCCAATAATAGAAATAATACAAAATATTCTTTAATCAAAGAACAAGAAGATCAATATTAATCACAACCCCCCCCCAAAAAAACCCCAAGAGACTCTACCACCTAAAAATGATATTTTTTTTTTTAAACACTCTTGGATCTAAGAAGAAATGGAAAATATTGAAACATAATCTAGTCTAAAAACTTCCTACACATAAGAATCTATGGGACACAAAGGAGAGGAACAGCCAAGAACTTAAATACTTATATTAACAAATAGAAGATAATTAACACATAAAGAACCCAAATGAAGACGTAAAACCAAAAAAAAGAGAGAGAGAAAGATAACAAATACGTCTAAGGCAAGCACAAAGAGGAAATTAACAAAGATGAGGCCAGCTTGATGGATGAATGAGGCGCTGAGGCAGGTGACAGTGACGGAGGAGCAGGGAGTGGGAAGAGCTGAGGCGGTGCAGACAGAGGGTGCAAGCAACACTTCCCAAAGCTGGGCTGTGAACGGGAAGACAGACACAGGGCAGCAGCTAAAAGCGGATGAGCGTCTGATAGGGAGAAACACGAAATATTTTGACAGTCGAGGGACAAGCAGCGACGGTGCCAAGACAAGTCAGATTTTCCTGGGATGAGTAGGAAACTGAGAGTTCACAGCTCACAGTGGTGTTTTTCCTGGAAGCCATGAGTAAGGAGGTACAAGTGTCTGAGATTTGAGGTGAGAACAGTATGGCCAATGAAGGCAGAGACTACTGAAATACAGAGTTGTGAAGTATTGTTAAAGGCAGAGATAGCACGGCAGGGACTTAGC
Source organism: Otolemur garnettii (assembly GCF_000181295.1). NCBI lineage: Eukaryota > Metazoa > Chordata > Mammalia > Primates > Galagidae > Otolemur > Otolemur garnettii. The sequence continues at coordinate 6,054,164 of NW_003852481.1, read as the reverse complement.
CTGCCCAGAAGGGTGATGTTCTAGCAGCCTGGGTGCAAAAGAAGAGAAGATACGGGGTTGACGTAAGGTTGAGATTTTCCCGGCAAGTGGAACAGAACTTAAATGGACAGCGGATGTAGAAGAGATCGCCGTCTACTTGTTTGTTCAAAAGACATCCATTAAGCCAGGAAGATAACAGGTTAATGTCACGGAAGACCCCAGAGTCTGGAGTGGAACTGCCTAGATTTAAAATCGGGCTCTGCCACTTCCTGGACAAGTTATTGGAGTCTCTTTTGCTTTGTTTTTTTAATCTATGAAAACATGAGGATAATAATCTACTCTTAGATTTGCTGAAAGGATTTAAGGAGCTAATTCAGACAAGAATTTGGAAGAGAAATGTTGCTCTGGCCATGACAGAGTAATAATTGCTGAAATTGCCTTTCACCAGAAATAACGACAAAACTGGAAAAAATATAGGGCATGATTGTTTAGAGGCACTGGACAAAAGGCAGCGCAGGACGGTAATTCCCAAGAATTCCATACCCACCACTCCCTGCAGCACAGGAAGGGTAGGTACTTGGAGTCCTGGGGTCCCCCTGAGCTCAGAAGGCAGGGACTGGCATTTAGAACTGCTCAAACAATGGGGCTGTGGGTCTGAATACCAGGAGGGAGAGAGTTACACCGAGGGGCCCCCAAAGTCTACAGGTGAGTGGATGTTCCTTTGCTAGGGCTGCTCTAACAGAGCCCCACAAACTGGGTGGCTTAAAGAACCAAGATTCACTGTCTCACAGTTCTGGAGGCTGGGGGTCTGAGGTCAAGGTGCTGGCAAGGTTGGCCCCTTCTGAGGGCTGTGAGAGAATCTGCTCCCTACCTCTCCCCTAGCTTCTGGGGGTTTCCTGGAAATCTTAGGTCTCTGATCTCTCCCCTCATCTTCACATGGCATCCTCCCTGTATATGTGTCTCTGTGTCCACGTTTCCCTTTCCTATAAGGATACTAGTAATACTGGATTAGAGTCCACCCTAATGACTTCATTTTAACTTAATTATCTCTGTAGAGACCTTATTTCCAAATAAAGGGCACATTCTGAAGTATCAAGTGTCAGGATTTCCAGGTATCTTTTTGGGGGGAACACAATTTAACCCGTGACAGTGGGCTCCCTGTGGGGTTATTTGGTTAAGAATGAGCAGTACATGTAGGTAAAGACTTTGTAGAGAACTGGCTGTTATGAAGTGGAGAACAGAATAGAAATCCTAGGGAAGGAGCAGTCCCAAAAGTTGTCGTTCCAGCTAGAGCACAGAGATCTCTTTATCTCAGCACCTGTTATCTCAGCATTCGGCAGAAACTCCTAGAAAAGTTACGCTTTGGGGAAAAAAGATCATGCCTTACAACAAAGGCTACTTTAGCCTCACCCCAACAAAGCATAAACGAGTTCAAGGTAAACCTCTAATCAATTAATTGCCTGCCAAAACAAAATGCAACAGTCTTCAAAAGAAAAGAACATAATCGGGCAGCGCCTGTGGCTCAAGGAGTAGGGAGCAGGCACCATGTATCAGGGGTGGCAGGTTCGAGCCCGGCCCCAGCCAAAACTGCCAAAAAAAAAAAGAAAATAACATAATCCAGACTCCCATAATGTGTTACTTGCAATATCTGGGCTACGCTAAAAGGGGGCAAGGCACAATTGTGAGAGGGACTTCACCTAACAAATGCAATCAGTGTAACCTGGTTTCTTGTACCCTCAATGAATCCCCAACAATAAAAATAATAAAATAAAATAAAAGTAAAAGCTAAAAATGTTACTAGGTATGTCAAGAAATAGGAAGCCTAGCACTCTGGGAGGCCAAGGCAGGTGGATTGCCCTGAGCTCAGAGGTTTGAGACCAGTCTGAGCCAGAGTGAGACCCCACCCCTACAAAAAAAAAAAGCAGGTGTTGTGGCAGGCACCTGTAGTCCCAGCTATTTGAGAGGCTGAGGCAAGAGAATCAGTTAAGCCCAGGAGTTGGAGATTGCTGTGAGCTGTGACAGCACGGCAATCTACCCAGGGCCACAAAGTGAGACTCTGTCTCAATTAAAAAAGAAAGAAAATTATTTTTTTAAAAACCCTCAAAAATAAAAGGTATCAATTGAAACAGACCCTGAGATGATCTAGATTTTTTTTTTTTTTGAGACAGAGCCTCAAGCTATCGCCCTAGGTAGAGTGCTGTGGCATCACAGCTCACAGCAACTTCCAACTCCTGGGCTTAAGCAATTCTCTTGCCTCAGCCTCACGAGCAGCCAGGACCACAGGCACCCACCACAACACCCAGGTACTTTTTGGTTGTAGTTGTCATTATTGTTTGGCAGACGCAGGCTGGATTCGAACCTGCCAGCTCTGGTGTACATGGCTGGCACCCCAGCCACTTGAGCTACAGGTGCCGAGCCAATCTAGATGTTGCAATCAGCAGACCAGAACTTTAATGCAATTATTATATATGTGTTCAAAGGTTAAAAAAATGTAATCTTCATGTGCAACAAAAAGGGAATCTGAGCAGAAAAATGAAAATGTTTTTAAAGGAATTCTGGACTGAAAATACAATGTCATGGCAGTGCCTGTGGTTCAAAGGAGTAGGGCGCCAGCCCCGTATGCTGGAGGTGGTAGGTTCTAACCCAGCCCTGGCCAAAAACTGCAAAAAAAAAAAAAAAAAAAAAAATACAATGTCTGAAATGAAGAATTCACTGGATGGTTTTAACAGCAGATTGGAGATGGCAGAAGTAATAGTCCATGAACTTGAAGACAAAGTCATAGAAATTATCCGATCCAAACAAAAAAGACTGAAACAGATGAACAGAGCCTCAGTGACCTGTGAGACAATATATAGCTGGGGTGGCGCCTGTGGCTTAGTGGGTAAGGCGCTGGCCCCATAAACCGAGGGTGGTGGGTTCAAACCTGGCTCCAGCCAAACTGCAACAAAAAAATAGCCGGGTGTTGTGGTGGGAGCCTGTAGTCCCAGCTACTTGGGAGGCTGTGGCAAGAGAATCCTCTAAGCCCAGGAGTTGGAGGTTGCTGTGAGCTGTGATGTTACAGCAATCTACAGAGGGTGATAAAGTGAGAGTCTGTCTCTACAAAAAAGCAAAAAGAAAAGAAAATATATCATTTGTAATTAAAATCCCTGAAGGAAAGGAAAGAGAGAATGGGGCAGAAGAACAATATGAAAAGAAAAAAAAAGTGACAATTTCCCCAAATTTGGTGAAACGCATCAACAACCTGCAGATCCAAGAAGCTCAGCAAGCCCCAAGCAAAGGAAGTTCACAGCTGCATACACCAAGGTCAAACACCTGAAAACTGTGAAATCAGCCAGAGGCAAATGACGTAGCACGTACAGGAGAGCAATGACACAAATAGTGTTTGGGTTCTCAGGAGAAACAGGGGAAGCCAGGACGTAAAGGAGGGCATCTTTAAAGCTGCAAAGAAAGCAAAACAAAACAAAAAGTTTGTCAACCCAGAACTTCATACCCAGCAAAACAAACCAAAACACAACCCCAAAACCTTCAAAAATGAGAATGAAATAAAAACATGTTCGGATAAATGAAAGCTGAGCAAATCTATTACCAATAAACTTGAACTACAAGTAATAATTTTTTTAAAAAGCTTTTTATCTCATTTTTCACAGATCTAGAAGAAATTGTTCTGTGCTTTATATGGAACCAGAAAAGATTCTGAAAATAGCCAATGCAACCTTACATAATAAGAACAAATTGGGAGGCATCACTTTAGCAGACTTCATGCTATACAAAAAGGCTACGGTAACCAAAACAGCATGGTACTGGCACAAAAACAGAGACACAGACCTATGGATTAGAACAGAGAACACAGAGTTGAAATCATCCTCATATTCTCATCTGATCTTTGACGAAGCAGATAAAAATATACACTGGGGAAAAGAATCCCTATTGGGTAAAGGGTGCTGGGGGAACTGGATAGCCACGTGTAAAAGACTGAAACAGAATCTGCACCTCTCACCACTCACAAAAATTAATTCATGTTGGATAAAAGACTTAAACCTAAAGTATGAAACTGTAAGAATTCTGGAAGAAAATGTTGGAAAAACTCTTAGAGATATCAACCTAGGGAAAGAATTTATGAAGACGACTCCAGAAGCAATCACAGCAACAATTAAACAATTGGAACATGATCACATTAAAACATTTCTGACGCTGTCAATGGATCGAACGTGTTTTATGCCCTATGTGGTAGGACAGGAGTCCATGCATGCAATGCACAAACAAATAAATATTGAGGTGCATGTTCAAAATTTT
>NW_003852481.1:6048845-6049622 GCF_000181295.1 Otolemur garnettii | reverse complement strand
ACCCCAGAGGAAATGCAACTCTCTTGGCAGAAGCTGCTTTTTGGGAATTTATACCACGGATACATCCCACAAGGTTCCTAATGTAGGTCTGTTCATTAGCTCAAACACAGTCGCCTAGAAGGTGGTTTAAGATACAGATCCCCAGATATCAGGCCCACGGTTTCTAATGCAGAGGTCTGTGTTAGGGAACTAGTTATCTGAGAGTATTTTTAAACAGGGAGAAGTCCATGAGCTTGGTGCACAGCTGGTCTGGGAACCATGGCAGGCGCGATGTAGGGGACTGACCCTCTCCTGACATCCTCCAAAGGACACAAGTGAACAAGTGGGAGGATTGTACAGATGTTCTGCCCAGCTGGGAGAGGCTGTACGAGGGACTAAAACAAGAGATACAATTAGCTGATCTCTGAGGTTCCTTTCAGCTGTCGCACCAGGGACTGTGTAAGAGGGAGTAAAGCCACTGTTGATGTCATCATTCCTGAGTGTCCCAGAGAGGGCAATGATGAGCTGCTATGCTGGTGTCAAGCTGGGTTGACCAGATGGCTATGTCCCATGAGTCCTATTCAGGCCACTTCCTTTTCTTCACCTGTGCTATCCAACCCCATTCCAGGCCCTTATCATCTCACAACCTAATAGTTAATGACAGCCACCTCTTTCTACAGCAAGCAAATGCCCTGAGGAAAAATCAGACTGAAGAGAAATAATAAACTCATGCAGTGGGTGAGCCTCCTTTGGCTTCTGATTCACACAAATCAACTTTAAAAAGTTATTTTTGAGGCA
>NW_003852481.1:6045409-6047850 GCF_000181295.1 Otolemur garnettii | reverse complement strand
AAAAAAAAAAAAAAAGGAAAGAAAGAATAGACAAAGCAAGTGCAGGAAAATCTTGACAGTGCTGACTCTGGGTGATAGGTATTATGTGGGGTTTATCAATTTCTTCTTTGTTTTTTATTCTCTATTCTTATTTCAATAGATTTAGGGAGTACAGGTGTATTTTTTATACATGTATGAATTGTATAGTAGTAAAACATACAAATTCCACAGTAATAGAGAGGGAGAGAAAAGAGATAGAAAGCAGGAAACAAGAAATAGTAATAAATATAAATACATCAATATAAATTGTGGTACATGTACACCATGGAATATTATGCAGCCACTAAGAAAGATGGAGACTTTACCTCCTTCATGTTTACATGGATGGAGCTGTAATATATTCTTCTTAGCAAAGTATCTCAAGAATGGAAGAGAAAGTATCCAGTGTACTCAGCCCTACTATGAAACTAATTTATAGCTTTCATAGGAAAGCTAGAACCCAATTTTAGCCCAGAAACATGGGGAGAGGGGAGAGGGAGGGAAGGGGAAGGGGGAGGGTGGGTGGAGGGAGGGTGATTGGTGGGATCACGCCTATGGTTCATCCTATAAGGGTACATGTGAATCTCTCTAAATGTAGAATATAAATGTCTTAACACAGTAACTAAGAAAAAGACATGAAGGCTATGTTAACCAGTTGGATGAAAGTACTTCAAATTGTATACAGAAACAGTACACTGAACCCCAGGATAGTATTAATATACACTGTTATGATTTAATAGAAAATAAATAAATACATCAGTAATTGATACAGGGTTCCCTGTTCAGGGCTGGACAGAGACCCTCATTTTCTAGGCTTGGGTGAGCTCAGAAATTAGTCTCATCACAGACCGCTAGCTCCCTCTGGACTGTTGGAGGTTAAAGCCACATTTAGTCTCCCAGACTTAACCAAGAAGAAATCAGGCTGGTGGTGAAAGCTTTGCAGCCCCAAGGGAGATCAGGACTACTTCAGGTGTGTCTGGAGCAAGTGACAGTTAAGGAATAATCTCCCAGAGGCACTCCCTAAAAGCGACAGACGCAGATAAGACACCAGGGGGCAGAAAGGAGACAGACGGGGTAGGAGGTCTAATATCCAGGGCTGCAGCTGAGGAAGGCAGAGTCAACCACGGGATGAAGAAGAGTAGCGGGTGACCCAAGGAAACCAGAGTGTTTCTAAAACGAGGTAGTTATATAGAAAGCTGTGGGAGATCCAGGCAGATGAAGCCAGCTGTGGTATTGTAAAGTACAATAGAAACTCCATAGTTGACCACCTCCCTATACTGACCACCTCAAGTTGACCTGATTTTCACAGACTGGACAGGCACCACACGCACGTGTCAGCACAGTAGGCCCAGTTCCTCATGTTGACCACCTCTGTGTGTTGGCCAGTTTGTTACCGTCCCTTGGGCGGTCAACTGGTAGAGGTTCTCCTGTATACATTTGGTCTTTATCCCTGTCTTAGGCATACAATGCCGAAAATCCTTACCATCTTCAAAGTGATCGTCTTTTTATATGTCAACGTGTAGACGGGGGGTGGGGTGGGAGGACAGCTCCTAGGTTGCTTCTAGATGGGGACTGGTCACAGGAAAGACAAAGCAGGATTAAAGAGTTGGGACTTCCAGACCCACCCCTCAGACCTCCAGGGAGAGGACGGGGTGAAGGCTGAGGTGGTCACCAATGGCTAATGATTTAATCGATCATGCCTATAACAATGAACCTTCCACAGAAACCCAGAAGAACAAGGTTTGGAGGGCTCTGGCTAGGTAAACCCATGAAGATTCCAGGAGGGTGGTGTATCTGGAGTGGGGGGTATGGAAGCTCCATGCTCCTTCCCCACATGCCTCGCCCTACACATCTCTTTATCTGCACCCTTTGTTATACTTTTTATTATACCTTTTATTATAAACCAGTAAGCGTGAGTGTTTCTCGGAGTTCTATGAGTCACTCTAGTGGATTAGTAGAAGTGGTTGGTCAGAAGCACAGGTAAACCAATCTGGGCTTGCAACTGGCATTGGAAGTGTAATAGGCAGCCTTGTGGGACTGAGCCTTCAACTGTTGGCAGCTGAGAGGCATCTGAGACATTTCCAGGTAGATAGTGTTGGGATTAAATTGAATTAGAAGGCACTTGCTCATGTCCGCTGATGGAGAGTAGCTTGCCTGGGGTGTGGGGAATGTCCCACACCCGTGTCAGAACGGTTGCATGACTGCATTGTGGGGGGACAGCCAGAAGACACCGTGTATGTTAATCCTCTGTTCTCAGACCAGCAAAGGGCCATTCTGTTTTGCAAGATGGACACACTAGTGATCTCAGCAAGACAATTTTAATGAAGTAAAAGAAAACTCAGATTGGAAACTGTTGTAAGGATAATGAAAGAAGAAATCGTCTCGAGACAGCTCTCTAGGACAGTGTTTTTTAATCTTTTTTT
>NW_003852481.1:6042994-6044351 GCF_000181295.1 Otolemur garnettii | reverse complement strand
GAGGCTCTGTCTTAAAAAAAAAAAAAGAAAAAAGAAACAGGAAGCCCACATCACTCCAGGTCTCACTTTAAAGGAATGGTTGGGGATTTAGGATGGCCCCAGGCTCGGGAAGGCAGGTCTCCCAGGCAGGGAGATGGGATGTGGGAGATCTGTGTTGGCCTACGAGCCAGACGATCTAATGTTGTATCATTCTTGTTCATTTTGTATTATCCTTGAGACTTCAGAGAAATCTAATTAAATGCCCAGGCTGGTCTCAGCTGCGCTATAGAGAATTCAGGGAAAGGTTACGTGTCCTTGCTTGGAATTGGGGTTAAGGAAGAATGCTAATCAGCAAGAGATTTCTGGGAGGGAGGTACCAGGCAAAGGGAGCCTGTGAGGGCCAGTCTCCCGGCCTCCCCTGACACCTGGGATTACTTACCTTGCCGGTCAGACTCAGTGCCACGCATGCACTTCCTCTTTTTCTCCACTCGGTGTCACTAGAGGCTCATCTATGCCGGAGACCACACTGATCTGAGTAAGGCAGGAAAAAGTGAAAGGCTGCGGCTTTTAAAAGCACTGACAGGTGCTATGGAGCTGGGAGCAGGTTTTCCTCTAAGGATCTTTACAATTGGCCACAGCCTAGGAGTCCTAGAAGTTTAGTGTTTGGAGGGATCTTTCAAACTACATAAGGTGCATCCATTTGAGATGATGGGAGGTGCCCGGAGGCCAGGAGAGACATGAGGGTCCAGCCTGAGACCATGTCCAATCAAATCATCTATAGACCCAAGTGTTCAGGGATGGCTAGTCTGCAGGCTCCCCGAGAACTGAGGTGTTGTGGGGGGGTCTAGGGCAGGCACCAGGCTCCCTTGGTGCATTGGAGTTTCACTTTAAGGTAGGAACCAACTTCAGCGAATTTCCACTGGATGTTCTCCAGGCTTTCTAATAGAGATTTGGGACCTCAGAAAAGTAAGGGTTTGTCTGTCTCCCCTCAGCCTCTCACAGCCACCTCTCAGGCTGACTTCTGCAACCCTTCCTTGGTCTGCCTGCTTCCTGCCCAGGAGCAAAGCTTTTGAGTTGCCAGATTCCATCTGAGGTTGATCATGGATCCCTGGGGTTGGGGCTGGCTGACAGCAGGTGCTTCCAATTAAGCCTTTTAGGGATGGGAGGACTTGGATTTAACATGGCCAGTTGATTGGTAGGAGAAAAAGAGTCCAGATAGAATATTGATTCAGGATGACTTCTAGAAAAGCCAACTAAAGCCCCCCCCCAACAAAGATTTTAAAGCCTTTCTTCACTGGCATAAATCTGGACCACACTCTCCCCTTACCTAGCCTCACCGCACCCAGTAAAGCAGGGAGGGACCAAGGCAGCTTTTCAC
>NW_003852481.1:6041688-6042834 GCF_000181295.1 Otolemur garnettii | reverse complement strand
TGCCAGCAGCAGCTGCACTCACCCCCTATCCCCTGCTCCTTCGTGGGTCCCAAATAATGGGCTCCTGTCCCGGGAACAAATGTCTAGGACACCAGCTCCCCTTCCATAAATCCTATCTTTACAGCACCACAGTGTTTAGAAAGCTGTCTTTCCAGTAGTGCCTTAACTCTGGTTGGCTTTGACATCGTCCCAAGGGTAGAGGGGCCAGGTATTGCTGCACCTGTTTTATAGCAGAGGAGACAAGACCTCAGGGGGGCTTTGAGATGTAGTCAACGCTGCACAGCTGGCCTCAAACCCAGGTCCTCTTGACTGAGTCCCAGGTTCCTTTTGCCAAACTCCAGCTGCCCCTTTCCTCAGAGGTGCCCAGAACGGCCACCACCAAGCTATTTAGAATCCAAGTAGACCCTGGGTGCTTGACTCCATAGGTCCACATGCCACATCCTGATGGTGCCTGCCTGGTCTTCAGAGAGCTGCTATGCCCCAAGGCCAGGGCCCAGCTCCGCCCAGGGTTCCTGAGGTGCTCAAAGAAGCTGGCAGGGCCAGAAGCATGGCTGTGGGTACCTCTGTACCCTAGAATGGGGGATCAGGCAGAACGCAACCACACGGGAGTTGACAGCTGGCCAGACTGCTCCAGGTGCATGAGTGTAGGAGGGAAGTGGGGACCTGGGGGTGAGGGTTTAATCTTGGTCTACTCTGGTAGAGGCGGCTGACAAGGAAGGAAAGGCTCTAGTCCCAAAGTTTCCAGCAAATTCTGGGAAACTATGTTAAATAAAGCAGCAAAACTGAGATGGCAGTTTTGTTTCAACACGGGGAAAGATTTCCCTCCTCGTGGCAAGGGTGGAAGCTGTCAGAACACACAACTGGAAAGAAATCATCAAAGCTGGCCGGTGGAGGCAGGGAAAGGGGCCATCACCTTGACACCAGCTACCAGCTGTGGAGTCACAGCTGATCTGTAAAATGAGGCCAGTACTCAGCACCTCGCCCCCCACCCCAGACTTGCACCCTGAGTATCCCGTGAGTAGAAGATCCTTCTGGTCGCTGAGCTACTGTGTGTTTTGTTCTCCCTCTCTGTTTAAAAGTCAGAACAAGAGAAGGAGCCCCGTTGGGTCTGGGAGTAGGTGTGGTGGAGGCAGCGATTTCTCCACA
>NW_003852481.1:6030699-6041523 GCF_000181295.1 Otolemur garnettii | reverse complement strand
GAGGGGAGGCTCTGTGCAGGGCTGCGTATCTGCACCCTGCCTCCCTGGGGAGAGGCAGGAGAACCGGGTGCAGCCAGCCCATGTACAGTGGGAGCTGCTGAAAGCCGCATGGCTTTGCTATTAATGTAGTCAGTAAATAAATAAAGGAGGGCTTAAGCTTAGTGTACAGCAATCAGTTTAGAACTACAGGGTAATTAGCGCTGCAGGGGGCTGCAGGGCTGCAGAGTCAGGTTTAAATGAGCGAGTTCACTTTCACTGAGGCACCCCCTGGGGAGCAGAAAAATGCAGCCAGAAAGGAGCCCGTCTTCCTGCCAGCCCACTGAGGGGGCAGGCGCTGAAAGTGGGGACACAGGGGTGGGCCTAGAACCAGCAGAAAGCTGGGGGAGTACCCCTCCGCCATGGGCTGAGGACCAGGTGTCTGCACACACTCCTGCATCCTAGCAGTGCCAGGGTGTCCCCACTATAAAGTGCCACTGTCCTGTGCTGGCTGCTCTTCTAGCACGTGGCAAGCACAGTTCAGGTGGCTGTATGGACTGATGCGTGCACAGGTGTGGGGAAGCAGAGGCTCCCCGCCCAGCCTCTCCCCCACATGCACACATGTCTTTGCGTGTCCTGTGGAGGTGCCTGGGTGGGCACATGTTGTGTCCTTCCTCGTCAGGTTTCACTTCCCCCGACAACGCACCTCACCCCCAGAGGGCTAATTGCTTCTCTCCTTCCCCCCGCTCTTGCTTTCATCCATTTATTCAACAAAGATTTATTGGGTGCCTGCCACGTGCCAGACAGTGCGAGCCTCTGGGAATACGAAGATATACAACACACCATTCCTGACCTCAAGGATTTTAAAGTCTGGAAATGGTGACAGTTAAGAAAATGGGTGATTAAATAGTATGGTGGAGACTGCATTGAAGGAGCAGCTCATTCCGCCTCGGGAGGCTGGGGAAGGTTTCCTGAGAGAGAGTAGGTTGGAGCTGAAATGTGAGTCATGAGAAGCTGCGGGACCAGACAGAGGGGTGAGTGTGAACCCGGGCAGTTCTCAGACAAGGAAACCACACGTGCCATAGCCACAGGGGAGTGGAGCTCTGCGTGGTCCAGAACCATCTGTGGTCCAGTGGCTGTAGCAAAGGCTGGTCAAGGGGCTGCAGAGTGATCTTGAGATGCGGAAGGGGTGATGGACAGGGGCTCTGTCCCCGAAGGTCTCATTTGAGGAACCACCAGGGACTTTTACTTGATGCTATTTGCAGAGCAGAGGATGGAGCCAAAGGTGGGTCTGAGAAGAGGCAGAGCAAGAGGTCAGGAACCTTCCTGTGTTGTGAAGGTTCCAGTAAGGGGTCTGCAGGCAGCTAGGTAAGGCCTGGCAATGCTGAGCAGGTGGAGATGACCCTGGATGTGGCCTGACATCTCCCTCTCCAACCTAGGAACCACAATGGGCTTGAGCTGCTAGAAGCCTCTACTGGCTCTAGGCCTCAGCTTCCCACCATTGGCAGCAAAGGAGTCCCTTGGGAGTCACTGGGAGAACTGCAAAGGCTCAAGTGACCCAAGCACCTACCTGAATCTGAGCCGCCTTAGCCAAGAGCACTGGGCAAGGGGGGACACACATGTAGGGGGTTCCTACCTAATGTTCCTGGAGCACATCCACTGATCGCACCTTCCTCTGACCCCAGCAGTGTGCCCTGTCCTGAAGGTGACCAGGCACAGTTGCCAGGGCCAGGGCTGGCAGGGGCTGCAGCCAGCGCCCGCTCTGGGGAGGGAGGTGGGGTGGAGTCAGGCCATGGTGGAGCATTCTCAGGCTAGCCCGGCCAGGGCCCCTTTCTCTCCATGAGATCATATCTGGGTCAAAGAGCACGTAAAGCTGGCAGGGCTGGCGGTCACACAAAGCCCATTCAGGCCAGCCCCTATTCACTCACCTCCTCTCCCCCAGAGCCCGGGCTGCTGCGACCCCAGAGCAGAGCCTAAGCCCTGGCTTTGATGTCCAAGAACAGAAAACGGCGATTAAATGTTGTTTTAAAGAGGGAGTGCTCACTGCCCTCCCATCTGTCAAGAGAAAGCTGAGGCCTGAGGGAGGGGAGGGGCGTGGGGGGAGGGGCGAGAGGTGGAGGGGGCAGGGAGTGAGTGTCTGGCAGAGCCAGGGCTCCAGGCCCACGAGAAGGTCAGATGTCGTGGGGGAGCAGAGACAGCCACTCACAATCAAAACAAATAGAACTTTGGCCAAGAATTGTTTTCCACGACAAGAAACAGGGGAGAGGGAAAATGACATGGGACAGAGAAATAAGGGGGCGGGGGTTAGGAAGGAGAAGAGAGGAGTGGAAAGGAGAAAAAGACTGGGAGAGAAGAAGGGATAGACGGGAGGGAGGAGAAATGAAAGGGAGAAACACAGAGCAGAGAGTAAGACAGAGGAGAACGTAGGGAGAACCCAACTGCTAACTGCTGGAGGCCACCCTGCTACATCCCTTCCTCTTCCTAGCCAAGTGGTCCCCAAGTAAGCACAGCTCCAGGCAGTCCCAGCTCAGCACCCCATGGTCAGACACACCCAGCCTTGGCCTTGGCGGGGAAAGCAGGGGCAGAGAGGCCACCCTTCCTGGGCAGGCAGGCTGAGCAGTCTCCACTCGGGTGGGGATAGCACACAGGGTGATGGCTCCCAGTGACTCCCCCTAATGCAGGATGCTTAGGGGGAGTCAGCCCTGATGCTTGGCACAGGTTTGCCACGCTGGAGTGACCCACGGCTGCAGTCATGGCTCGTGTCCCCTACATCTGAGTGAAAAGACAGGCTGTTTGGGTCGGAGACAGGCAGTTAGGATGGCCTCAGGCAGAGACACTAAAGCCCACATCTCTCTTGGGAAAGACGGGTAGCGTGATGTTCCCATCCCCAGCAACAGGAAAGGAGGAATGGCTGGCCTGCAGACAGGGACATGAGAAGCGGGTGGGAAGGTACCCTGCCATCGAGTGTGCGGAAACCCTTTATTCTTTGGGGGGCAATGCTGTGTTCCTCCCTCCCATGTGTGCTCTCCCTACACAAGGCCACCAGCTCCAATCTCCTTTCTCAACACTTCTGGGCTGCCACAGACCCACGGACCTTTAATTGGGTGGAAGCTTCTTGTTGAGAAATTTCTAAAGTTTGCTAAGCTATCAGGAATAAGACTAGGCCGGGTGCAGTGACTCACACCTGTAATCCTAGCACCCTTGGAGGCCGAGGCAGGACAATCACTTCAGCTTAGGAGTTTGAGACCCACCTGAGCAAGAGCAAAACCCCATCACTACTAAAAATAGTAAAAATTAGCCAGGGGGTGCCTGTTAATCCCAGCTGTTTGGGAGGTTGAGGCAGGAGGATCACTTAAATTTAGGAATTTGAGTTTGCTGTGAGCTAGGCTGACGCCATGGCACTCTAAGCTTGGGGGAGGGAAGGAGGGAAGGAGGGAAGGAGGGAAGGAAGGAAGGAAGGAAGGGGAAAAGAAAGGAAGGGAAGGGAAGGAAGGGAAGGAAGGGAGAAAGGGAAGGAGAGAGGAAGGGAGGGAGGAGAGGGGAGGGGAGGGGAGGGGGAGGAAAGGAGAGGAGAGAAAAGAAGAAAAAGAGTTAAGACAGGTGATCACTGCCTTGGGAGTTCTGGTACCAGGAGATGAGGATGTTAGTTCTGATTGCTTCTCACAACGGTGTGATTCTGAGCAAGTTATCCTAACACAGCAAACGATCCCAACCTCTGGCTTACTAGCAGCTAACGCTATAAAGCCAAGGGTTTGTCTATTTGGCTCCTTGCTATATTCCCAGTATTGACAGCAGTAAGTGCTACCAGGCAGTCTTGCTGAGTAAATGAGTGAACGCCTACTTAGCATGTGGTACCAAGGATCAAAGGATATTCATGTATTTCACGATTTTTTAAACTAAAAAGTATCAGAAAAATATGTTACTGAGTCAGTATATACCTGGTTAATGTGGCCTAAACATACCACATAAATAAGGCAGAGTGTGCGTAACCCAGGGCTTGCTCTTCCCGTCCTCATGCAGACATCTCTGTCCCTCGACCACATTCCCCACCCCAGAAAAGGCAGAAAAGACAGAATACTTAAAAAAGAAAACAGAAGGGGGACACTTCAAGCCAGAGACAACTGAATTAACTTTATTCTCTTCTAACTGCAGATTCAAGGTATACAACTGAACATTGCTATTTTTCTTATGAGACTTATAAATAAAAATACAAAAAATGTTCACTACAAAAAAATCTACTGTTAGTAGGATGTAAAAAATATTCTCTTTGCTATAGAAGGCACAAACTTCACTTAGTGACACATGGAAAGAGAAAAAAACCTGCAGCAGTAAATTCATTTTTTCTTTTTTTCTTTCTTTTTTTTTTTTTTTGAATCTTGTCCGAAACACCGAAATTACAAAGAAAACGCATCAATCTACACGAAACAAAGGCAGATGCGGAAAGCTGCAACCAGGACCGCACAACTTCGAGGGAACTGCTTCAGAACTAGAACAGATAGGACGGCCAAGCACGACTCTGGGGAGCAGGCTGGGGAGGGCAGGAGGGGAGCAGGAGGAAAGAGAGAGGGAGAGAGAGGATGGAACCCACAGAAATAAGGGGGGAGGAGGGCGGTCAGAAGATGGGGGGGGAGAAGGAAGGGGGTGAGGAAGAGAGATTGATTTTGTACAAAAAAGTAACCAGTAAAATTGAAGAAACAAAATTGGGCAACCTCCTAAAATTAGGCTAAGAGGAGGTGCTGAGGTAGACATTAACTAGAACATCGATGAATTAAAAACACTATTCTGTAATACAGAGCGATCCGACTGGCACTTGTGCTGTCACGACATAAGACAAGCCACAAAAACAAACAAATAACAAAACAAAACGTTAATACCCAAACCAAAAGGCTTAGTTTTGCTTGGTCCAGCAGGGCGGCAGGGCCCTCAGTGCTATAATTTACATACATATATATATATTTATCTTTATATATATGGGTTGGATGTCATGGTGCACCACCACGGCTTCTTAACCTCACGAAGTTCATGCATAACACTATGGGAACAAACACTATGATACACACCAGGAGGCTGGTACCCTGTCTGCAAAGTGGGATGCTGAGGACCCAGGGAGGCCGCAGCTGCCGGCTGGCGGGCCTGCAGGACCCGCGTCCCTCCTTCTCTCCACCCCTTTCCCCGACCCAACCTCCCTGGTTTGTCCTGTGCCCCTCTTGACCATCTCTCTACCCATCAGTCCCACCGCATAGGGTTCGTCTGGCTTTTTGTTCTCCCACTGAAATACCACTTAAGTGCTGCCATTCCAGCTAAGCCAGCAGAAACTCCAGGGAGGAGGAGACCGGGTGGGAGGGGCTCGAGGACTACACAGCAGGCCTGGGAAAAGTGAAGCAGGAGTCCGATCTCGTCTGCTTTTCTGCTTCCATCTGGGTGCGCCTCCTTTTCACCCTAGTTTGGCTTGTCAGAGAACTGGCCAAAAATCCGCCCCCTACAACCCTTCATGGACAGACTCCCAAGGCCGCCGCCCCTCCGCTCACTCCCCCACGAGGAGGCAGAAGCCCCTGGCCCCCTCCCGCCCACAGCACTTGTACCAACAGCATCCAGAAAGGTACCATACACTTGTGAAAAATTGCAGCAATTTCTTTTTTCTTTTCTCTAAACATGGAAAAACTGTTCAGGCACAAAGATTAAACAAGCCCGCATTACATCCCTGGATTGTACTGAATCACTGGGGGCCCCCAGCCTCCCTCCCCACCCCGGTGCCCCAGATCCGCCTTCCCCATATTCATGGCCTCCTTCTCCAAAGCAGCCCAAGCAGCAATGATATTTACTATCTTAAATCTCTCTCGCTATATATATATATATATATAATCTATATATATTTGTCTATCCTATATATACGTAGGATTTTAATGCTTTGAATGAGTGAAGGAGTGAGCAGGGGAAAAGAGCATGAGGGGAAAATTTCACCAGAAGCATTAAGGGACAGACTTGTAGGAGCTGGACATGAGAAAGGGACCTTTAACTAGGACTTCCCAGGCTAGAGAAGGGTTGCTCTGCTGGATAAGGCAGCAGCAGGCAGGGTGCTCAGCAGGACCGCAGCCAAGGGCAGCGAGGTGGCCACAGAGCCAGAGGGCAGTGAAGACACTAAGCTCTCGCCTGGGGAGAGAGCCACCCCCTTCCTCCCACTGCCCCACCCCTTCCATTCCAGGCCTATCTAAAGCCTTCTGATTTACCTCGCCCCTTGGCCATCAGGCCTTGCCGACTTTAGAACTGTTTTGTCTTTGTGAGTAGGTAGCTGGGGAAGAGAGGTGTTGTTGGACTGTATTCGGGTGTCTTCTTGGAGAGCAGAGGGGGCAGCATGGCAAGCACAGGGGTATCCCCGGTCTAGGCATCCTTAGAATCCACACTCCCCTCGGGCCTGGGGGTGGGGGGCAGGCAAGTGCTGACTAAGTACCATCTAATGCCGCAACACCAGATCACAACACTGCATGATGTAACTCACAACCGCACACACAAAGCACACAGGCACTCGTGCACACACACACACACACAGGGGGGCATTTTGGTGGTGGTGGTAGTGAATTTTTTGTCTTTTTTTTTTTTGTTCTATTCACATTACAAAAGGAAAGGGCAAGGGACTGTGGAACTGACGAAGGAACTAACAAATATTACAAAAATATTACAATTTGTAAAGATTAGCTCAACCCTCTCAGCTTCTATGAATGGTGGTGGGGAGGGACCCAGGCTGAGTGTAGAGGGCAGGGGAGCAAGGGGGCCGGCTAGTTCTATGGAATAGTTTGGTTTTTTCATTTTCCTTCCCCACCGAAGTTGAACAACATCTTGCTGTTAGAAATACTGTTTTCTGGGATTTACAGATCCCCCTGAGGGCCAGCTAGGCCTCCCTGCCTCCCAGACTGGGGAAGGAAGTTCTAGTGCATAATGATTTCTTAGAGACTGCCCCTCCCCCAAGCGATTTCACTCTTTTCACATTGTAGACATGACAACTGTTCTAGTCGCATAGTTCAAGTTTAACTTTTTTTTTCCTTTCCAAAACCACTACATCATTATTATAGTTGCAAAATAGCATACTCCCTACTTTATCATCCCTCATCAACAGTCTAGCGACACAGTTCCCCCAATTCACATCCCCCCCCCCAACACACAATGTTTAAGGCCTTCAGATTTGGTGGACGAGATTGAAGGGGAGGGCAGGAGGGATGGAGCTGAGGGACGGGGGGTAAGTCACAGCAGCACCCATCCCTCCAGCTTCCCTACACTCCTCACAACCCTTCTCCCCAAAACCGCTTCCCTAAACCACTTTTTAAAACCTAAGATCAAAACGCAGCCACAACTTTCTCAGCGAGAGAAAGGAAAAAAAGAAAATAATAATAATAACAATAAAAAACTCTGACACATAAAGCATGAGATGAAACGGAGGGCCCGTCCCAAAGCAAACAACGGATATTGCAAATGTGCTTTCCAAAATTAGGGAGGAGGGGGTGGGGGAGAGCTTGGGGAAAGGAGGGGGGGGGAGAGCAGCAGAATGGGAGGCAAGGAGGGACCAAAGAATAACGGGACAAACATAAGAGGTAGCTTTTAGAAAAATAACACCCCCACCCCAACACAACAAAATAAAGGCCGCTTCACCCCCTGGCCCGCTGAGAGAAAAAGACCCAATTTTGGCAATGATAAAGCACGTAGAGTTGGGGTACAGTTGCAAGAATCTGAATAGCACGCACCCTCCAGCTTGAACAACCCAGCAAATAGAGTGTTCTGTGCGGAACTGCTGCTGGGCACAGGTGACTCCATGCTCCAAGCAGAGCCCAGGGGTGACTCCCGAGTGCTCCAAGGGGGCAGTGAGGGCTGATGTACCATCCCCTCCCAGCCCTCACTTTTAGATACTGTGTGTCAACCCCTTCACACAGCTCCTTCTCGCTGGAGGCTGGTCTTCAGGGGCATGGGGTGGCCCTGGCCAGCTGAAGTCTATAAAAACAACTATTCATTTACACAAGAAACAGAAAAGGATGCCCTCCCCATTCCTTTTACCCCCAACAACAACAACAAAAAAGAGATACAGAGGTTAAAAAAGCTCATGAGGTCACAAAAAACTGAGGTAATTCAAGTACAATGTGCTAAAAGGGGACACGGAAACAGAAGCAAAATGTAACGCAAGGCCAAAGCGCTTTCAACTCCTCCTCCCCCCTCCCCGTGGGCTGAGGGGCCCTGTGAGTCGGGAACTCTGTGCTACTCCCTGGACCTGGGTTTTCCCGCTGAGCTCACTGCATCTGGGGTCCCCAGGGTGACTCGACATCTTCCTCCCCTGACCAGCCAGCCCCAACCTGGGCAGGATGTCCCCTTCTCCAGGCGTAGGGCCCATCTGGAGACAGAGATTGACCACATTACTTAGGGCCACGAGCCCCTTCATGGATTCCTTTGCCCAGAGACTGACACAGGGCAATAGGGGGTTCTGTCTGGTAGGATATTAGATATTTACTTAGACGTTCTTCCTTTTTGGAAGCAGCTCAGCAGGAATCTTGCCCATCACGGCTTGAAAAGGGGTAGGGTATTTGATTTACTTAGTTTTGTGTCCTCAGAAGGCTAAGAGTGAGAGAAGCTCTGGAGTCATATGTAGCTTTCCCACTAGGGAAGTGGAGGGGGACGTGGGGCTGGGTGCTCCCCAGGATGTGGAGGACAGGAGCCAAGGGGAGACTGGGAGCAAAGAGAGGGGGCAGTGGGCAGGGGACAGGGACCATGAAGCTTTCAGAGGCCACAAGGAGACACCAGGTGTGGCAGAGCAGAGGAGCAGCAGACGGACTGAGTGCTAGGAAGAGAAAGAGAGCCCTTCCCCGCCCAAATCTTCCTCCAGTCAACCAGAGCTGCCATTTGAGCGCCAACTGGTGCCTCAGCCCCCACATCTGCAGAGGAGGCCCCCCCACTCCCCTCGGGTCACCTTCAGAGGAGGCAGGCAGAGGACCTCTCACCCACTGCCTAGCCTCCATCTCTGGACATAACAAGGGGGTCTGGGTTGAGGGAGAAGAAAAATATGCCACCATCTGAGTGAACAAAACAAACCACCCTCAGCCCCCACCCCCAAATCAGGCAAACCTCCAGCCAGGCAAGAAGGGCGGAGGCTCTCAGGGAAGGGGCAGCGGCTGGGGCATCCAGGGCGCCTGGAGCCCCAGAGAGAATCCAAGGCCAAACAGTTATCAGATCTCCCCCTTCTTCTTTTTTCCTTTTCCTTCCCCCCCACCCAGTCCTTCCTCCATCTCGCTCTACTCTTCTTTCCTTGCTCCCCGCCCTGCTCCAGGCCAGGCGGCCCTTCACACGTAGCACAGGTAGAGGTAAGTCTTCTCTATCCTCCAGTCGGGCGGGATTTCCTCGGGCTTGTGGCCCTTCATGTGCTTCTGCATGGAGGAGAGGCTGGGGCAGTACTCCGTGCAGATGGTGCACTGGTAGGGCGAGGCGCCGTTGTGCGTTCGCAAGTGCTTGATCATAGCCGAGTAGTCCCGGGAGCGCTGGTGGCACAGCTTACACTCAAAGGGCTTCTCACCTGGAGGGGACAAGGCAGAGGAAGTGAGGATGGGCAGCTGGCAGCCGTGGTCACACGGCTACTAACAAGGGCCGTGAGTGCGACTGCCACTGCACTTTGATTTCATCGTAACTGGTTAAATTGGTCACATGCAGCGAGTGGCTACTGGACTGTCCAGCACACGGCCCTAGCCCCTTGTCTTACCTTTTTTAATTTTTTTTTTTTTTGAGACAGAGTCTTACTTTGTCACCCCTGGTAGAGTGACATGGCATCATAGCTTAGAGCAACCTCAAACTCTTTGAGCTCAAGCAATCCACCGGCCTCAGCCTCCCAGAGTGCTATGATTACAGACATGAGCCACCGTGCCTGGCCGTGTTTTACTATACTTAACTCTCCCAAATTCATGGTCTTTGCCCTCTCTGATTAAGAAAATGAAGGCCTCGGACGGGAACACTAAGGCCCCAGAAGCTCAGGGGAGGGCTCTTCAGGCCACAGTTCCATCCAGAGTGAGCAGGTGGATGGAGTCCTTTCCAGGCTGCGGATGGTGGGGAGCAGGGGTGCAGGTAAATCCAGGGAACCCAGTCCTTCAAACATGCTGCCTCTGGGCACACTAATCCCGCCAGAGCACTGAGGACTTGCCCTGGGCCCTGCCTTCCCCACTGGGGTCAGGGAGGCAGAAAGGACCAAGAACCTGGGAGTTTACACCCACACCCTGGCCTGCTACTCCGACCTCCCCTCCGCTAGAGTGCCCTGGAGCTGAGCAGAGGATGTAAGGGAACCTTGTTTCAATACAGTAATTAACTGGCCAGCCATCTCGCCATCGATACTCCTCTGCACGGAGGCCCCAGCAAATAATGAAGTAATGAACAGCCAAAGTGATCTAACTATTGACCAGCTATTTACAATAGTCACTGCCAATGCCTTTAATGATCCAACCACCAGGTCACATCCTCGACAAGGGGCTAAAGGAAACCCCAGGGCTCGGGGAAATCCTCTGGGTCACCACACTTGTCTGAGATGAACACCCCATCCTCTCCTGTGGGCTCAAGCTGGAGGAAAAAAAAAACAAAAACTGAGCTCTGACAACACACAGCTCACTGCTCCCTGTCTGCTCTGCCCCACCTCCCACAACAACACACTCTCCTCCAAGCCAGCAGGACCTGCCTGAGGTCAGCTCTCCCCCTTCCTCTGGACAGGATAGCTGTCTCCCAGAATCAGGCGAGTCTTCCTAGTTTTCCAGGTTCCACCATCTCTTATCCTCAGATGAGGTCCTCTGACTATCTACGTCCCCCTCCCCAGCAGCTGAGGTCCTCTGACTATCTACG
>NW_003852481.1:5972324-6030632 GCF_000181295.1 Otolemur garnettii | reverse complement strand
CAGCTGAGGTCCTCTGACTATCTACGTCCCCCTCCCCAGCAGCTGAGGTCCTCTGACTATCTACGTCCCCCTCCCCAGCAGCTGAGGTCCTCTGAATATCTACGTCCCCCTCCCCAGCAGCCTGCTGGTGATAGATGTTTAACTGGCTCTCCAAAAAGCCCCGATTAGCAGCATTTCTCGATGGTAACTGGCCACTCCTACAGTGGCCAATTTTAAGTAACCCCGGAGATGTCCCTGAACTTCAAGCTGGGGGAAAAAAAATGTGCCAAATCAGGTTTCCCAAACAGGTCCAAGACTCTAATGCCCCCAACATGGAAAATTCTGGAAGTCCTTTCCACTTGTCCTGTCTTCAGAACCCAGGAAAAACAGCTGCTCATTTCTTTTATATTAAAAAAAATGACGTGAAGGCCCTTTGAGATGGTAAAAGTTATACATACATGGAGTTAATCAAACACACTGGCTCTCATCTCAGAACCCACTCCATCTAAGTTTATAATTTCCCAGCCATTGCCATCATCTAATTCAAGGCATCTTGACTCTTACTCTGACCCTCTAGTAACAAATACCCATCCTGACCTTCACCTTCAGCCCATCAGGCCAACTTAGCCCTAATTCAGAACTCACAGATAGCTATCAACTTCTACTTCTTCTCTGAACTATTGGTACAGCTGCCAGGAGGGCTGGTCTGGGCTCAGAGGAAAGTGTGCTGTGACTGGTCAGCAGTGTCTGCCTTGGCCTTGGCCTTGAGAAGCAGGTGGGGACTCTCGGGTCTTAATTGAACCTCTTCTGCTCGTTGGTTCAGCCTCGGATCATCCTCACTTTGGCTCCTCTGCAAGACCACCTGCTCCCCACCCCTCCCCGGTCCCAGAGCCTGCTCAGGTGCCCTCCTGGCCTTCAGTACCTGTGTGCACCCTATAGTGCGTCTCCAGCTGGTGCTTGAGGCTGAACTTCTTGCCGCAGCCATTGCACTCGTAGGGCTTCTCGCCCGTGTGGATGCGCTTGTGGCTCTTGAGTGTGCTCTCATCCCGGAAGCAGCTGCCACAGAACTCACACTCGTATGGGTGATCACCTGTGGAGACAAGGGGCTGCATCAGGCCTTCACCTCTCCCTGCCTCCTCTTCCGGGGATGGAAGGGCACCTTCAGTGCTTCTGGAGGATGAGACTGCCTGTATTCACCACCTGCAAAGACGAATTAAGGACCCACAGCCTCTGCAGGTCCCCACAGCATGAGCAGGGAGTGTTCACACATGTCCACACTTCACTGAGGCCCAGCAGTCATCTGTAGGGCAAAGGCCAGTCCAGGGAAAGGAGGGCCCATGTGGTTCAGCAATGATCAGCAGAACCCAGAACAGAGGAGCCTGGGGGCTTGAGACTTGACGCTCTCGCTTCTCAAACTGCCTCTTCTTCCCCTCCTCTAAGTCAAGGGTAAAAGTTGCTCCAGCCTGACTTCCCTGCCTTCCAAAAAAAAAACCTTTCCAATTGGTGGAACTTCTCATTGTCCCTTAAATACCGTCTACTCTTTCTTTCTTTCCTCCATAATTTTAATACAACTGTCTCCTCTGCCTGATTTTCTCTTTTTCTCCCTGTTGAACTCCTAATCACCCGTCAAAGCCCAGCTCAAACATCACCCCTGTTTGAAAGCTTCCCTTTAGTCCCCCAGGTGGAATGGGTTACAGTTCTTTCCTCTGTCCCCCAAAGTGAAGAAACATCTAGCATTCTGTTCTTTTTTTTTTTTTTTGAGACAGAGCCTCAAGCTGTCCCCCTGGGTAGAGTGCCGTGGCATTACAGCTCACAGCAACCTCCAACTCCTGGGCTCAAGCGAGTCTCCTGCCTCCACCTCCCAAGTAGCTGGGACCACAGGCGCCCGCCACAACGCCCGGCTATTTTTTGGTTGCAGCCGTCATTGTTGTTTGGCGGGTCCGGGCTGGGGATTCGAACCCGCCACCTTAGGTGTACGTGGCTGGCGCCTTAGCCGGTTGAGCTATAGGCGCCGAGCCCATTCTGTTCTTTTTATGGCACTCTCACATCAAGGTGGCCCACATTTGCCGAGCGCTCACTCCTCTGCTGAACTATTGGTACGGCTGCCAAGGGGGCTGGTCGGGGCTCACGGGAAAGTGTGCTGTGACTGGTCAGCACATCACATGATCATGGTGACACTCTGAAAGAAAGATATTACTTTCATTTCACAGATGCGGAAAATGAAAAGCGTACAGATGCTTCAACATCATCTCCAAGGTCAGTGAGTAAAAAGTTGAGCTGGGATTCAAGCTGAGGTCTGGATCCACAGACCAGATTGCTAGGGGGACACACTGTTACTATATTTACCAGCAGGCCCGACAGAGCCATAGAGAGAAAGCAACTCAAGGTAAGGAGGAAGCCCATCCACCTGGAAGCCTCAGCGCGTGGCAGTGATGGCCCAGAAAGACACGTGGGAAACGCTGGGTATATGATGTTTGCGGAGAATCAACTTTTCCTGGTCTGGAGTCTAGGCCCGTCAGCATCCTCTTGGGGTATCTGTTCTTAAATCCCCAACCGGGAGAGGTTGGGGTGTATGGATGAACCATCTCGCCTTCTGTACCCATAGTGGGGAGCTTGGGGGATGAAAGGTGAGGGCTCCAGCTACTTATTTATTACAGGAGTGAAGGCGCAGACAATAAAGATAGATTGATCACCCCAGACTTTGTTCATGAATATTTAAATATCGCTGATTCGTCTTGTCACTGTAATTACAATTTCTCTGGGCTGCATCTCCAACAACCACAGTTTATGGTAAAGAATGGCCCACTGTATTTCACTCGCCCCTCTGCAGATGTGCGGGGCTGCCAACCGTGTAATGCCCTCTGCATTTCATACATTTTCTTCAGCTGCTGAAGGTTTAAGTCATCCACAATGACCTACGTTTTTTCATTATCCCCATGTCAAACTGCGCTCGTGCCTGGGCATAAATTGTCCTTCTCGTTATAGACTCACATGCCTGCGCCTTCTCTTCCTCTTTAAAATGATATTTTACTCTCTCTGCTTTCTCTCCTCCTCGGGCTGCTAACCAAACCTCCCCCTGCCCTGAAGGCAGGCCCCTGTCCCCACATAAATTCTTACCTCTTCTGATGGCTTTGAAGGGTTTTTAAGGCTCTGTGGGGAAGTGGTGTGCTGGGGTGTGTTCACTGGATGACTTCCTTGTGGGTGGAAGATTTGCAAGAAACATTAAAGGTGTGGGGGTGGGGGGACAGGACCTCCACTGGGGAATCCGGCTGGAGAAGCTCAGAGAGCCGAGTCCTCCCTTAACACCAGTACACCCCAATTTAGGAGGCACAATCCTAGCTCAGAAGCATGGCCGGTGAGTCCTGTCCGTGCAGATTTGGGGATAGACTGAGTCCTAGAGTTCTCAGCCTGAGCTATGGGGACTGCCTGGCGACCCAGCCCCATCAAAGCCAGGGGGAGTGGAGGCCCAGGCAGACCCAGGTACTAATTAGCTGTGTGTGTGACGGAGCATGGGTCAGTCTGTGTGTGCCTGTGCCTGGATGCCACTCTCTCTGTGTGCGTCTGTGCTTGTACAGGGCCCTGTCTAGTATGACATCCAGCTCCCCCTCCTCACCAGATCGGCAACGATTACGACTTTAATCAAAGATTCAGTATCCTCATTAAGATATAAATAAATAAATAAAGCAAGGGCCACGTGAGACTTTCAGCCGGAGCCAGTAATTAAAACGTACATCGGCAGCCACCCAGCCGGGAGGGGAAGGCGGTGAGATGGGGAGGGGGTGCCGCCTGTACCTTTCACCTCCAGAGGAGGGCCCTGAGAGTTTAAAAAACAAAGGGTTAAGACAGAGGGGTTTGTTTGATCAGATTTTTATGAATTTAATTAGAAAGTGGATCACATAATAAATGAGTTTAAAAGAGAAATCTCCTGAGTCTGCCCAGGGAAAGAAATAAAAAGAATTTAGAAGAAAGAAAAAAGAAAGTCACCAACACACACACACACACACACACACACACACACACGCACGCACAATCCTCACCCAGATTCTGAAGCATGGCGACCACCTGGCCTGAACCCCTGAGGGTTAATCGTGTCAGTGTTGCCATAATGTACACAAAACTGGCTGCAGAACTCAAAATCCAATTTGTGGTATGTTGATTAACTCTGTAGCCTCTTTAATGAGCTTGACATTAAGTGCAGGACAAACGAGACTAATTAGAGCCCCCTCCGGCCTGCACAGTGCACCTGTGACCCCCTCAGCCCCCAGTCTGTCCTTACTTGGCGGTTTCTCTGGCTCTGGCCAAGCCTGGTGTCCTTGTCCTCGCTGTTGTCATCCCCACCGGGCCCCATCTCTTCGGTTCCTCAGGCCCCTCCCTCCAAGCCCCTCCCATCAGCACAGCTGAGAGTTTATTATATGATGAGCCGTGTGAAGCAGGGATCCATCAATGCCAAGAGCACGGCTGGACTAACCTACCAAACGCAGCTGCCGATGCTAAACGCCCGGCCCAGCAGCAGACGGGCCAAGAACACAGAATATTAATGAGCCATTGTGTGGGGGGTGCACAGCCTGTATCCGGCTTGTGTGCACAGCACCTCGCTGGTGCGAAACCCATGGGTGTCTGTGTGCATGGGTTGTGAGTGTGTTCCACGTTTCCTATAATAAGCAAGGGCTTCTCTCAAACTCTGGAAATAGTCCCTCCTCACAGAGCTGAGCCATGACTGACACAAGGGCATGTGACATTTAGATATCTGAGTCTTAGAAAGTAGCACAGGGAGATCAGGGTGTGTCAGGGCGGATTTCACAGGGTTGGGAATGTTCCTATCACATAAAGCAAATTGATCTGACTCCACCCTCTGGGACCTCCCCCTGTCCCATCCCAGTAGTTTCAAGCAGTTTTGAGCAAATCTGGTGGTGCTAAGGTGCTGCCTGGGC
Organism: Otolemur garnettii; assembly: GCF_000181295.1. Classification (NCBI taxonomy): domain Eukaryota; kingdom Metazoa; phylum Chordata; class Mammalia; order Primates; family Galagidae; genus Otolemur; species Otolemur garnettii. Next base: position 6,025,722 of record NW_003852481.1, on the reverse strand, counting down.
AGAATGGCATCTGGAAGAGAGAGACCAGGCTGGCTCATTGGGGAAGAAGCCCACTGCTGGCAGACAGGCCAGCTCAGCCCTCCCTTACACTTGTATAAGGCCTGGCCTTCCACTCAGTGCCTGAGCTGCAATAAGACTCAAGAATGGGCAGAGAGAGCGGGCCTTCCATGCCTCTCTGAGGCACAAAGCGGCTTTCCAACTTTTCACGCTCTCCAGCAGATGCACGCACACACACTATTTCACACCCACGGCAAGACCTGGCCCCTGTCAACAGGGCACAGGACACACACAAGCAGACTCAGGAACACGGGCATTCCTTTACCCTAGAACACTCCAAAGAGCCGCAATTCTGTCTCAGAGAAATGAAGGAATTTAAGTCATCTATTCTCTTACTAGGGGAACGCCCAGGGCCTGTTTTAAGGAAACATGCCTCTGGCCCTCAGGGACCAAGTGTCATCCCCAAACCTAGAGGATGGCGGCAGGGAGTGGCCAGGACCTGGGCCCCTGGCCAAGCCACCTTAACTCCTAACCCCTCACTCAGCCCATGCTCTGGAACTGGCTGAGCAGGGTTGTTTCATGGCCCTCAGTTTGAATACCCTCACTGTCTTCCCTAAACAAGTTCAAGGCCCCAGTGGAGGCCTTCTACTACGGAGAAAGGAGAACCTCCTCTTCAACATGCCCTGGAAAGCCCGCAGCTGACTCAGGAATGTGTGTGGACGGGAGGGATGGGGCACACACAGCAAGAGACCAGGCAGGTCAGTTTTTCTCAAAATGCCTTCTGGGTCCACCCGCATCAGAATACTTATTAATAATGCTGCCATTTGAATCCCATCCCAGACTCAAGGAACCAAACCTTCTGAGGATGAGACCCTAGAATCTGCATTCTGAATGAGCACACTCTATACCGGGCATAGAAAGATTTCGAGCCAACAGGTCACAGGAGGGGCTGGGGAGAAGAACTGTCTACATGGACCTGCAGGGCAGGAAGCCCCAGATGTCTACCCCTTGAGCAGAGGTGAGCTGAGGGCTGACTCTGCCTGGCACCTCCACTTTCTGTCTTTGGAGGTACATCAGACATTGGCTCCCAGAGACCCCGTCCGCCATCACCCCACTGGCCTACCTGTGTGTGAGCGCAGGTGGCGCTTGAGGGCCGTGTGGCTGGGGAAGGTGCGGTTGCACTCGCTGCAGATGTAGCTGCGCACGCCCGCGTGGACCTCCATGTGCTGCTGGAGCGCACTCTGCGCCTGGAACCGCTTCCCACACAGCAGACAGAAGACAGCCATGTCTGTGCCTGCGGGAGACAGGAGAGGGCAGCCTCAGGAGGGCGGAATCCCAAGGCCGAGTCTTTGCTCATCTAGAACAAAAGCCAGCTTCAGACTGACACCTCCGAACTCCCACATGGGGGGCAAATCTCGAGAGGGCCTTGGCTATGCAAAGCTGATACAGCACCCAGCAGGTGATCCCTCGGTGGACAGAATCCTCTTCGGAACCTGAAGTCTAGTGGGAGGAAGACATTACAACACATCTCAAGGGCAAGTGTAAGAGTGCAAGTGCGCCAGAAGCTATTAAGAGAAGCAGGGGACGAAAGGCACGTGTCAGGTGCAGGTCACTGAGGTGGGGAGCCCAGCCGGACCCTGCAAGGAGTAACAGTAACAGAGACAAAGAGTGCCAGGTATTGTCTAATAATAATGATACCAATCTACAAAGGCAGGTTCTACTATCCTCATCCTTCAGATGAGGAAACTGAGGCATGGAAAGATTAAATAACTCATCCAAAGTCCCACAGAATTCCTAAGTGGCAGAGCTAGGATTCATGCCTAGGCAGTCTGGATTTTAATCCTTTCCCAAAGCTAACTATAGATCCTGCTTTTTTAAACCACTTCTCCATTTGCTATAGCTTGAATCTTAAGGACCCCTTCACTCACCAAGTATCACTTGGTACTTTCTACAAAGTAGGACTGTCCTTTTGGCCCTGGGCAACAGAACCATGGAAGAACCTACAAAAGTCTCTGCTTTCATCATTGAAGATAGAACAGTGTCTGTGAACACCCTGGGCTGTAAAGAAATTCGGCAGATGGGGGATCACATGGGAATGACGTTGTATGGCTGGGGAGGCAAAGAGGAAGGCAGGCAGGGGCCAGGTCATGTGGAGTCTTCAAAACCATGTCAAAAGCTGTAGGTTTCATCCCATGCCCAATAAGCAACAGTCAAAGAATTTTAAGCTGGCCAGTGACATCAGTTTTCATTTGATTCTGTCTGACTGTTTCCAGTGCTGACCAGTAGCACAGATTCCCCCAGGACCCCACAAGTGCAGGCTGCTGTGTTTGTTACCTGTCCACTGCCAAGGCCGCTCTAGAGCCACAGCTTTGCTGGCTGTAGCACCCCATGCAGAAGGCTCTCACCTGTCATCTGAGTCCTCACTGGCAGCTCCCTGCCCACCACTGTGGACTGTTTCCCTAGACAAGGGGTCCTCAAACTTTTTAAACAGGGTGGCCAGTTCACCAGCCCTCACACCATTGGTGGGCCGAACTGTGGGCCCCAGGACGAGTCGGCTGCTAAGCAGGACAGGCAGCAGCGGCAAAAACACCCCGTGGGCCAGATAAATGTCCTTGGCAGGCCGCATGTGGCCCGCGGGCCATAGTTTAAGGACACCTGCCCTAGGCTCATCTGCTGGTTTCTCTGTGAGGGCATCTGGGAACATCTCTTGTGTGTGCAAGAAGGGAAGGTGGGTGGGCCTACTACCCGTCAACCTACTCCAAAGTGCAGGGAGGGTGATAGATATGGCTGCTGGAAGCCGTGGGCCGCTTGGTTTGGAGTCAGGGAACTTCTGGTGGAAGGTGGGGGTGAAGAGAAGGGAAGTCATGATGGTCTCACTGCCTTCTCAGCCCACTGGTACAGACAGCAAGGGAGTAGTCCGTGGTCTGGTCCTCGCCACCTCAGACCTATTCATGGCCAGCTTTGGGATGGACCAGTGGGAAGGTAAGGCCTGCCTCTCTTTTCCTCCACTCCTCTGCCCCTCACCTCCCACTACTCCATTTGCAGATACTAAGGTCAGGCCCCTGGAGCCGCGCCCATCCCACCTGCAGTCGGGAACGGTGAATGGAGCAAATACAGGCCTGGTGCTAGGTGCTTCATTGATCTTGTCCTCTCATCTAAAACTTCCGACCCTAAAAGGCAGACACTCTTAACCTCCTTTTGCAAATGGGAAAACAGATTAAATAAACTGCCTAAAGTTGCACACTTAGAGGCAAAGTTTAAATCTGGAAATAACTTGATTTGATTTCAGAAACCATGAGGTTGGGCCCAATTTCCCTCCAGGCCAGACACCTGCCTATCTGGGCATCCCCTAGTAGGGGCCCGGTTGGGACTGTACAGAGTGCTGATGCATCCAGCAATGGTGTGAGAACCCTGGGCCAGGGGAATGGACAGGCAGCTGGGCCAGGTTACGAGGCACAGCTCTCTGAAACCTTCCTCCCTGCTGGGAATGTGGTCTGCCCCGGCAGAGGCAGCACCCAGAGATGACAGGGAGTCCCTTGAGGTCCAGCCCACTGGGCCCACGTGCACAGGAGTGGAGTCCATCTGTAACATGCTATGTGCTCGGCAGGCCCTGCTGCCTCAACCTGAGGCCCACAGTGCTGGTCTCCTCTCTGCCCTTAACACCCACCCCCATGAGAGCCCTGATTAGGCCAGGTGTTCAAACAGCTGCCTCAAATCAGTAAGATGGAGCCAGCTTCCCAGGCAAGCCGTGCCCCGTACAAGCCAAGACTTCCCCTTACCCATCCTCAGAGACCCCCAGCATGGAGGGAACTCAGGTCAGAGGGGACATGAATGGCATCCCTGGTAGGACCCTACAGTAGTCTGCCTTCTTGCTCTTCCCAAGGCCCCTCGAGGCTGCCCTATTTTGCTGCCCCCGTCTGAGGATGGCCTGAACCCACTTCATGTCCATTCCCCTGACTTGCTGAACCTACACCAAGTGCAGCATTGTGCTAAGTGACCAGGAGACTGGCTCCCGCACTCATCGGGGATGCCGACCAGTCAACAACCATCCAGAGGGTAAGACAGCACCCAAAGGGCTCCAGAGAAGATTCTGAGCTGGGCTTTGAGAAATAAAGCATATCTGAGAAGCGAGGACTGGAAGGTGGGGCACAGGTGTAGGCTAAGGAGACACTGAAGGCGAATTTCAGAGCAGGTAGGGAAAGGGATAGGCCCTGGGCTGGCTCCCAGGTAGGACAGACTGAACTGCATTCTGCAGGCAATGCAGTGCCACCAAGGGGATGCAGGTGGCTAGGGTCCTAACGTCTGCCCACAACTCCTATTGTGAAATTCTAAGGGCTCGGCACCTGTGGCTCAAGTGGCTAAGGTGCCAGCCACATATACCTGAGCTGGCAGGTTCGAATCCAGCCCAGGCCCGCCAAACAACAATGATGGCTGCAACCAAAAAATAGCCAGGCATTGTGGCAGGTGCCTGTGGTCCCAGCTACTTGGGAGGCTGAGGCAGGAGATTCACTTGAGCCCAGGAGTTGGAGGTTGCTATGAGCTGTGATGCCAGGGCACTCTACCCAGGGGGACAGCTTGGGCCTCTGTCTCAAAAAAAAGGAATTCTAAGCCCCAGTGTGTCAGGATTAGGAGGTGGGCCATGAGCATAAGCACCCTCGTGAATAGGTTTAGTGTCCTTATAGAAAGAGTCCCCAGAGAGCTAACTGGCCCTTTCTACCATGGGAGGACACAGTGAGAAGTCAGCACCATGCTGGCACCCTGAGCTCAGATCTCCTGCCCCCAAAACTGTGAGAAATCAATGTTTCTAAGCCACCTAGACGCAGGTAATCGGTTACAGCAGCCTGGTCTAAAACAGGTTGTTAGTGGCACGATCCACCGTGGATTTGAAGGCAATGCCTCTGGGCATGAGCAGTGGTGGCCAAGTGGCAGGAAGCAGGAGAGGGCATCTGGCTTTTGTGCTATTACCAGAGACGGGTGGAGACCAGACAAGAGCAGAGACTGTAAAGACAGGGGGTCAGATGGAGAAGCAAAATCCTGGGGAGGCAGGACATTAGGACGGGTGCTTGAGCTACAATGGGAAGAGTGTTTCCAGATGGCCTGCTCTGAACTTGGCCGGCAGGTTTAAAGTTCTATGTGCTGATGCTCCTACAATGGTCCATCTCCCCTTCCCAGGACATGTCACCGGTGTAGGGGCTCGCCCTGGCCACTTATCCACCAACCACAGCTCACACGGGAAGAACAGGGGCTCTGAGGTTCTCCATCCACTTAGCCCATTCTTCTGCTTAGAGACCAACACTCGTGATGATGGAAAAGTATTAAAAAAAAAAAAAAAAAAAAGAGGAAAGGGGGGGGAGGAGGAGATGAGACACAAGGAAAGCTATTGGTGCATGTAAGTTAAAAATCTAGAGACTAGATTTGAGTTATTAAACAATTTGCTGCCATTTCTGCCTAGCTGATTGTTGGCATGTATGATGAGTCAGGGCAGATTCTATTACACTGGGAGATTAAGCAAATAAACGCTAGCTTTTGGAAACACATTAAAATGTGGGACTATGGAAATAAAATTATCTAGAAAATTGTATTAGCAATTCATTAGCTGCTGTGAGATGTGCGGGAGGGCAAGGGGGCCCAGCAGCGCTGGAACATTCTGTTCCCTTCTACGCCTGAGTTCCATCCTCCACTATGTACAGACATCAGGCTTGGTACCGCTGGGGAGAAAAGAGGAGCTCCAACCAGGTGAACAAGACCTTCAGAAATCATATGGTCAACTTGACGCAAGGGGAAAAAAAAGCACGGGGTCCTGGCTCTGCCACCCACTTCCTTGTGACCCTGAGCAAATAATCATTTAACTTCTCTGGATCCGAGTTTACCTCCCATTTGCCATAGTGCTTGTGGCTGTTGTGAACATCCAATGAGATACCCACGTGAGGAAGCTCTATAACCATCAAGTGATCACAGAGCCCATGCCTTTGTCTGAATCATAAAATCATGTCTCTTCCTCTGGGCAGACAACAGACTCTCACCTGGGCATACATTTTTGGTGAGAAAAAAAGAGGGCTGGATTTCAGCCTCCGTTTCCTTCTCTGCTAGGCATCTCGTGCAGAGAACAATCATGAATCACGGCAGTCCTGCACTTTAACAAGCCTAAGTTGTTTTATCGACTCCGGCTGCTTCTAAGAAGCTGGTCCTAGGGAAGGTATCTTGGATGAGTTACACCACTTAGGACTCAGTGCCAAGAATGCCATCTTCCTCGGAGCTCTGACTTTTGCAGCATATAAAACCCTTTATTGCATTAATTTTTGACATTCAGCTCTGCCTGTTAGGTTGTAGGCCTCCAAAGCAGAAACTGTCCTATTAGTTCTGTCCCCCACCACACAGCACAGGGCCTGGCACAGAGCAGGCACTCCAAAACTGCATGTTGCATTAAAAGATAAACAAGGGGCTGTGGGATGATCCCAACGTAGCAGGGAGGCACAGGGAGCCATGGTACAGACAGACGGCTCGGTCTGGGGAGAGGTCAGACCAAAGTTCACAAATGAAGCCGCTGCTGAGAGCATCCAAGATTCTCCTTGGAAATTGGAAATGCCAAGTGACCCAAGCTGCAGATCTCACTGGGCCCTCTTGTGTCCATCTGGTGGGCTGGACAGGACCCTTAGCTCCCCCTCCACATTCGAAACTCTGCTGCTCAGAAGCAGACCAAGATCATAGGAAGACCATTTTTACCACACCATACCGTGGAACAGAAGACCCCCATTCTGAATCCCCCAGTCCTCCTTAGATCTGCGATCCTGGGTGAAGCAGCTGCTGTCCCAGACCTCAGCGTCTTCATCTAGGAAACGGAATTCATAACCAACCTGCCCGTTCCAATACCAGCTCCTCAGCACGGTTAGGAAGCCACTGACAAAGGCTCTTGAGTGTGTAAATCCTACAAACGTATTATTATCTACCAATCTGTAGATTCTAATATAAATCAGATATGTAAATCAGCCTTGGCCCAAGAATATAATTTCTCACATCAAAGAATTAGCACCTATCTGCTCTTCTGAATGGAGGAGAAGCTCCCTGGACTCCCAAAGCATCTGCTCAAAGGGAATCTGAACGAGGAGGAGGGATGCACGTGGCGAAGACGCACTAGGAGTATAATTCTAGGCTATGTGGGCAGCGTCCCTGCAGATACCTGGGGCCACATTTGCATCAACTCTCTCTTCGGAGGTGACTCACCAACCCCCAACAGCAGTGCAGCCAGTTCGGGTATGCAGGGCATGTACAACTCAAAGACTGCCAATTTAAAACAAGTTTAATTTTAGCAAAAAAAAAAAAAAAAAAAAAAAGGGAGAAAGCCAGGCCAGGGTGGAACAGGAGGCAGGCGGGGTGACATCGAGCTAGGGTATTTATTTCACCCAGGTGATGATAGGGTCTGAAATTATGAGATACAAAAACCTTCATGTTTACACCTGTGCCATTTCCATACCAATTAGCTCTTTAATAGAAAGGAAGGAGCCGGATCAGAGGGGCACACAGCTGGAGAAGACGTTCAGGTGCTACACCTTCTTGGAGCAAGGCTCTTATTATCTCCCGCTATAAGCAGTTTCTTAATCAAAGGAGTGGAGGGATCTAAATATACTCCGGCTTTTTTTGGTAAGCGGGCTGGGGCTGCCGCCTGTGCACATGGACCACGGGTGGGCTGCTCACGTCCAAACCCACCCAGCCTCACCCAACAAAGAGCAGCGTCCCCTGCTACCCCGGGTACTCACAGAAAGAAATATCAAACTGAGGCGGGTACGAAAACCCTGATTTAAAACTAGACATATCCCCCACCCGCCACCACCCCACCCCAAGGCCCCCAGTTCTGTCCTTCTGCTCCCTCTGACGTCCTGGGGGAGACCGCTCTTTTTTAGGACACCATCTCCAGCCATGGGTAGCCCTCGTAATCAGAAACCCAAAGCATCTCTTAAACGGCCACGTTTCCAAATTCCCTGTCCCCTTCTCCCTTTCCCCCAGGTCTGAAGAAGGTAGGTGAGAAGGTCCATGGAAGAATAGGAGAGGCACAGGCCGAGAGCACGGGCTGACTCACACCCAAAGCACGGACACTCTGTCTGCATCATCCAGAATGGAGAAGGCTGGTGGTGGGAGAAGAGTTGGAACAGACAGAAAGGAGCAAAGCCCAGCCCTGGCCATCTCCCTTCTGTCATCTAGGGTGTGGCTTATTTTCAAGGCATCTACTGGAAAAGAACCCCTCCCTTTTTAATTCCCTGCGGTTTTTCCTCTTGAGCACAGATAAGGATCATTTGGGATGAGCCCCGTGCTCCCAGCCTTCTAGGCCCTGTCAGCCCAGCTTAAGGATGTGTCAGCCCACTGACCCCTGGGAATGTCAAGTGCCACCAGGTGGGAGACCAGCCCCACCATCCCCTTTCCTAACTGCGCCCTCTCTCCCAGCAGGGGTAAAAAGGCTGAAAAAACATCTCGGAAGGCGTGCCTCAAACTAAATTAGCTTCAAGCTGGAGCATGGGTGGTTTCTCCTGCAGAGACTCACTCGCTGCTGGGTCACTCAGTTACCTCTTCCCAAACCAAACCAAGAGCCAAAAATCTCAACCCTTATTGTCAATTTCAACATTGTCAAATTTTAGGCCACCTCTGTTTTTCCTTTCCGTCCTATCTCAGAATCATGGAAGACGTCGGTTCATCTATACAACCTTCCATTCCCACAAGGGAAAGGGGGAACATGATGGTTTTCGTGTCATTAGTGAAGGGAGCAGAAGTGTCCTCAATGAATAATAGCAAAGGGGAAGAGACTGAGCAGCTGATTCAGATTTGTTCTAAAACTATGAAATGAATGGAAGGATGGGTGAGTAATTACATTTTTCAAACTACACACACAACTTTCAGTCTCTTGGGGAATGTGGCTGCATCCTCGGGCAGCCGCAGCGAGCAGAGCTGGGTCTTGGGAGAACCGTGTATTTGTTTAGCGGTGAGCTGCAGACGCAAGTGCATTTCATTACTCGGCACCTCCAGCTACAGTAAACAAATTTGTCAGCTCACTAGCTCATTAAGGTGCGCCCTGGACATAGGGGATTTATTGAGACCTTCACAATAAAAGTAACATGAATGGATTTACTAATTTTGTCAATCAGTCCAACAAACGAGCCAAAGAAGGGGAGACAGAGTGCGAGGAAGACGAGAAAAGGGGTGGAAAGGAAAGGAAAGGAGGTTTACAGGGGAAAGAATGAACAGTTAAGAAGGGGCCAGGTCTGCACTTCGCTACCTGGCTACCACCCCCTCCAAGTTCAGGTGCAGGGGCCTCTGGCAGCAAAGGAGCCAAGGGCAAACTAATTCTAAGGTGCCAAATCAAGTCCTGGTTAACTGGCAGCACCACACCCGCTGGGATATGGTCCTCCATTCCTCCCAACTTCGCATCAGAGGGTCAACTAATGAACACGGAGATTAAAAACCCCATCCAGGGAAGCAGCAGCTTCCAACCATGTGAGCAGAGACCAGCTGCCTCTGCTGGTTCCTCCCACCTGCACCAGCAGCCTCTTCCTCTCAGCTTCCCTGCCCAGTCACTGAACCCAAGAGGACGTTCTAGGATGAATTAAAACAACTACCATAAGAGTAAGGGAGAAAGGAAAAGGGAGTGTTAGTGAATGTGTGTGTGTGTGTGTAGGGTGGTTTGGGGTGGAAAGTAAATCCGGACAAGTATGCAGCCCTCTGCTCTGTAACTTTCAAAATGACAGCAGGACTGGGGCAAAGGTCACGAGGTTCGAGGCCTTAAGCACCTCCGCCAGCTGTGGCAGGGAAGCCTGGAGCCCGCAGGACGCCTGCCTGGATAAATCAGCGGTAAGCAGCCCCTGCTGGGGGTGAGGACAATGGGCCCGCACGGGGGTGGGAGGCAGGACAATGGGACCCGGCCAGTGCGCAGGCCCGGAACAAATGTGCCCTGGCACCACGGGGGCCCCCATTTGTGAAACTAATTGGCCCATGATGGAAAAATCTGACCAACTTCAACAGCCCTGAGAGAAGGGCAGCCTGTAGTAGCCTAACCTAGCCCGGCTCTGCAGAGCCACCGGCCCGGCCCAGAGAGATAAGATCCAGAAGCCTCTCCCAGAGACTTCCCAGGTTGGCAGAGAGGTGTCTAGGAGAAGGACAAACCATGGGGTGGGACGGGTGGGCATCAAGTGGTCTTGAGGACCTCGTGTCCAACTTCTTCCCCTGGGGTACAGAGAAGACCCATCTTCCTCAGCTCCCCCACACTGCTTGTTCTATAGGAATAAAGCTCACAGAGGCCAGATGGGTTCCTCTTTCTCCACCGGCTTCCTGTAGCCCAAGGGCTCTCAGCTCTCTTCACTTGGGGGCAGGTAGGGAGCCAGCGAACACACAGCTACACTCAATTCTACGCCCGGTGTCAGAGAACCCAGTAATAGGCGGGTTTTCTGCCTATCACCCCTCAACAAGGCTGCATGAGGACCTGGGTCCCTGGGTCCCCAACTCATCTGATCTTGGAGGCATCTGGGAAAAGAACTCCCTCTCCCCCACCAAGTGTGTGGTGAGAAGTCAGGATGGTGTGGGCAAGGGCAGGCCAGGATCACCACCATCTCAGCCTCCTCCTCATGGCCTCCCTTTTCAGTAGCTTTTCACAACAGACTCCTGATTGAAGAGGAAGGAAGAGTGGAAGGCCCTGGAGTCTTCAGTCCTCAAGTCCTGGCTCAGCAACTAACTCACTGTGCACTCTTGGGCAAGTTCCTAGATCTCTCTGGGCCTCGGTTTCCTCACTGGTAAAACAAAAGGAGAAGTCAATGATTCCTACAGGGTTTCTCTCGCCTCTAATATTCAATGATTCTAGGCCTACTATAGGGGAGCTGGCAGACTGAACAGGGCCCCCTCCCACTGAGACGCACTGCAGGCTCTGTCTCTCCAAGTCTGACCCGACAGCCTTCTCTTACTTAAGGAGATTCTTTAGGCTTCTTTGGGAACTACATTCTAGGGCTGACAGAGGGGCAGTCACAGGCAAGGCAAAGAGCTAGCACTGGCTGCCTGCTAGGTGCCAACCTAGGTCCAACCTTTCTCAAACATCCCTATGAGGTAGGATTTTAAGGTAGATGGCAAAAGCAAGACTTGAGAAAACCTGCCAGGTCCTCTTTCTGAGGACCACCAGCTGGCTGCTCAGGGCCTCCTAGAATGGGCCAAACACGGAGAGAGATAATTCTCAAAGAGCTGAGTCTGGGGGTACCAGAAGCCTCTCTGTGCTGGGGAGATGGGCTGATGAAATGGGGCATTAGGGCTTTCTCTCTCATGCCCCCTTTGATAAAAAAACACCCCTGGGCAACCCCAGGGAACCAGACTCTCTGAATCTGGTGGTTTCACTTCCTTAGCATGGTGCCCAGCACATAGTAAGCACTTACATTCTGGGCACCATGTCCAGAGACTAATGGAGGGTATGGAGCTTCCACCTGGAGGGGGACCCAGCTTCCTTATTTGTAGAATAAATCATCCCCAGGTCTCTTTCGTCTTTTGTATTCAAGTGTATAAGAGATTTTCTGTAGAGAGCCACTCTCTCTAGTTTCAGGCATTCCCCAAGTCATCTTGAGGCCCCTGGGGAGAAATGAGGGCCTAGGAGTCGGATCTTTGGGGGGGGGGGCAAAAAAACTCAGCTGGGATCTGCATAAAATTTCCAGCAAACACCAATATGTTCCCGAGATGAGGGAGCAAAGACCCAGATAGAGGAGGGGACAGAGAGAAGACAGAGCAAGACAAAGGCCCAGAGACAGAAAGGAGTGGGCAGGGGAGCAGGGGTTGGGCGAGACAGAAATTCAAAATAAAATGAAATACAGATTGTTTCAGGGCCATTTAAATATCCCACAAACACTGGGCAATGAAAAAAACTACCTCATATAAATAAACAAAACAAAAAAAAGAGAGGATGTATTCATTTTACTGACATTTTAATGGCTCCTCTCTTCCCCCCACCCCAGAAGATGATTACAAATTAAGCAGCATTTAAACGCTTTTTACTGTCAACAATTAAAAGGAGGGCTGTGGGCCTGAGAGTGTGGCAGCCATTCATTCCCACGGTAACCAGGCTATCAGACACCGTGAGGCCTTCCCCACTGTACCACACACAATGGCCAAAAAAGGGAAAGTGTGGATCCTGTTAATTTTGCAGGACATTCAAAAGCAAATTAAAATGTAAAAAAGCTCCCAGTACAAAGATAGAGACCAAGAGCGGGGCAGGTGGAGCTCATGGGGTTAAAGTCTTAGCACAGCAGAGTTTAAGCACAGTCTGATTACACCTCATTCAGGGTTCCTTGTGCTGGCCTCATGCACTTACTGTGCACCCACAGCGCAGGAAGGACCCAGGGCAGAGACTGCTATGCTTTCCGAGGTACAGAGGAATAAACAGTACAGTGAGCCCAAGAGCAAGGCCAGACCCCAGACCCAGCCAGGGAGCAGGAGAGGACACACCAACTACCCTAAGCTGGGCTTCAGTCAAAGGGGCTGAACCATCAACCTCCTCGATCTCTTGGGTATCTGTACCTCAGCCTTCTCTGCCAGGCCACAGGTAGAAACCAGATGATCCTTATTTTATTCTATTCAGAGGAAAAGACCTCATGGCAGGTGGATCAAAAGAACGCATTTAATTTTTCAAAAATCGATTCTCTTTTTTTCACTGTTGAAACTATCGTCCCTAATTCATGCCCACCACCTTTCTACCCTGGCCCCATACCACCCATGGTCACATCTCTCTGAAAGGACAAAACCCAGTCTGTGTTAGATCTTAGTAAATTCTGTTGCTAGAACTCTTTTAGCCAGCTCAGCGTGGTTTCTAGGAATCCACGTCATCACAGGCACCTTTTCAAATAATGGAATAATGGGAGGTTCAGTAAGCTCCCACCTAAGGGGTACAGTAGAGGAGCATTGGGTCCACCTCAACTACAACTCAGACTGTACCTCGCAAACATGAACAATGTAATCTAATCACACGTACTTTCATATTAATCCTGAAACTTAAACAAATGAAGTAATGAAAACTCAACCCCAAAATAAAGAGGAAGAAGCAGGAGGGTGGAGGGGAGCATAGGATGGCCACCAATTTCCTTTCCAGTTCTTCAGAGAGGGCCATGGGAAGTACGAAAGTGAGCTGGCTAGCAGGTGGAGGGTGTGAAGGTGGACTTAGAAGCAACCGGGTCCATTTCTGTACGGTGAAGTTTAATATGCAGGAGGGATGACGGAGAAATAAAAGAGACACGTCCCCTTTAAAAGGAAATATAATTTACAGTGTGCAGCCAGGCGGCCCATAGTTTCAATCTCGTTTACTATAGAGAAAACTCGCTAGCTGTTCTCTATCCCACAAATCCGATTTAATCAGACAAGCCAGCCAGCGTGGCTTGGAGTAAAAACGGATAATTAGTAAACAGAGAGCTACTCCAGTGCTTCATTGGCATTCGAGTTGGGCTACTGTGTCGCATTTAAAATGCAGTCTGATGAAGTTTACAAAATCAAACCATTTGTTACTCCTATTGAAGAGGCTTCAGGCCACTTGCAATTAAATTGGAATTAGTGCTCAGAATGAGACACAGCAAATTCATACTAAAAAGGGATCTGACTTTGAGACATTTGACTTCACTTCAACAGTTTTCTGTGTGAGTGTGTGGGGGGGGTGGTTCTGAAAAGACTCCTCACTCGCCCCAACTCTGCAGGGCTCCCCGACTCAGCTAGCTTGCCCCCCACAATGTGCTACAGAGTGTGGGAGGGGGTTGGCTGCGGGAGGTGGGGGAGGAAAGGGACAGCTGACACCAGGGCGCCCGCAGGGCCCTGTATTCACACCAGGAAGATACTGTACTAGGGAAAATGTGTCCACAAAGGACCATATGGCTCCCTTCTGCATTGAGTCCTTGGACAAGGGGGTGGAAGGGGGCGGGGGAGGCTGCCAGAAGGCACACTTCTAGGGGGCACTGGCCCCGCCCACCTCTGACAGCAGGCTGGCGGCCTGGGAGATGGGGGCACCTTTCCCGTTGGCTGGGCTCCCGTGATGCCCTGCACGCATCAGCACGCCCCCAGCCCCATGCACACCGCCCCTCCAGCTATAAAAGAGGGGCAAACTCTTGTCTAGCCCGGGCTTCGTAACCTGGAGTCCACAGAGCCTCCAGCTGTCCGTGGATAGAATACAGGAGGTCGGTAAACTGGAAGGGGGAAAAAAATGACATCTTTATTTCCGCCAGCCTCCAACTGAAATTCCCTTCCTTCAGCTGGGAATATAAGCAACCAACCAGTTGTATCAGAGGTACTTGTAACTACTTGGTCACCGACGGATACTGCAAAAATGTTCACACTACATTAGAAATGTTGCGGTTATCTCAAAAGATCGCTTATGCAAACCACGCCTGCAAAACTATGATGGTGACTCAACCGCAGCTTGCTCCTGGCAGTTAATGGGATAACAAAGAATCCCACATATTGTTACACGACAAATGGCTTTTTAAAAAATATTTTGATATCTGTATTTCAAGTTTTCATCATAATCCCATGTATTTTACTTTATGCATTTCCAGACATCATGCTGAAAAAAGATTCAGAGGCTTCACCAGACTGCCCAAAGCATCCATGGCACAAGAAGGCGAATAATCCCTTGTCTAGGGGGCTGAGAGGAGGAGGGAATGGGGAGTTAGTGTTTAAGGAATACACAGTTTCAGTTTCACAGGATGAAATGAGCTTTGGAGATGGAGGGTGGTGACAGTTATTCAGCAAAGCAAATGTAGTTAATGCTGCTGAACTGTACTCTTAAAAATGGTTACATTGGCAAATTTGATGCTAGATATATTTTACCAAAATTAAAAAAGAGAAAATGAATCCTTGGTCTGAAAGCTACCTGTTCACCTCCAAGCCTTCTGCTGGCTGGAAGTATCTAGACCAGGTCCTAGTTTTATTCCTTCTAACTTTTCCATCTGCAGTGAACAACAGCACTGCACTCTTAGCCTCCCGGGAAGCAGGAGCGTGGGTCCTGCGGGAGGTCCAGCCTCCATCCTCAGCCCTGGAGACTCAGGGAGCGACTTTATGTCTGAGTTTAACTGCATCCCTCCCTACCTGTCAGAATGAAAGCTGCTTGAGAGCAGCACCCTCACTCCTAGACACCTCGGGATCTCTGCGACCCGACAGGTGTTTAATGAATATTTATTGGATGGGGAGAAGGACAAACAGGTGGATTGAAGGACTAAACAAATGAATTTGATCTCTCTGGACTTCAACTCATCTGTGAAATAAAGAGGGGAGGTTTTATGATCCTGCAGGCCTAAGGGACCCCATCTGCTCAACGCCCTCCCCTACCTACTCCACACATGGTCCTTGCAGCACGTAGAGCCCAGGAGGTAGACAGTGTGCACACGTGGGGGGCACCTGATATGGAACACTGGGGAGGATGGGCCACTGCCCTCCCGAGCCCCAGGACGTGCTTGCGGACTTCAGGAATGGCCCTGCCCCTGAAACAACACGTGAATCCTCCCTACTGCCATCCTTGCATGAGTCCAGTCGATTTGCCAGGCCTCCTCGGCAGCCACACTGGGAGGAGACAGGCTGGGGGCCTGGTGGCCACAGGATGATAAATGTGGAGGCCAACTGAGCAGGGAAAGCACGGGAGGCAGCCATGGAGGCCTGAGGGTTTCCATGCCGCATATGATGGCTTTTATTGTCTGAGTTTTTAAAATTTTCTTTATTTTGAGAAAACAAAGCATTCTGTGGCACGATCATAGCTCCCCGTAACCTCCAACTTCTGGCCTCGAGCAACCCTCCAGCCTCAACTTCCCGAACTGCTGGGATTACAGGTGTGAGCCACCATACCTGGCAGTAATAGTTTTTAAAGCCTGGAAGGATGGAGACTATCCTTTTTTGCCTTTCTATTCTGAGAGGGTGGGAGAGAAATCTGATTATGGTTGAGAAAAATTAAGAAGTCACCATGTTCACCAGCCCTTCCTGTGACCTTAAAATCTGGAACTAGCCTCCTCCCAAGTAGGCTGCCCTCCTGAGTGGCTAACTCTGTTCCAGGGAAGGGAGATGGAGAGTGTGGCAGGCACGTGGCTGGGCATCAAGCCACATTAGGTGGTGTGTGTGCTCCCGGATGACTGGTGGGCACCATGGTCCTCCCCTCCTGCACCCGTGCAGGCTCAAGACACCCACCTTGACATTCTGAAGGAAGGTCTGGAAAGAAACCCCAGCCTCAGATGCTGACACTAAACAGGAAATGCAACATTTAAGGGCATTTAGTGGTTTGGGGTTCCTCTTTCCTCCGGTGTGGGTTTTATTTCCTAGACACCTCCTTTCAATCCCTCATCTGAGCTTCTCAGCCACTCCCTGATGGAACTGGAGCCTGAGGTTGGCCCCAGATCAAACGGAGACCCTAAAACTGACTCTCACACCAGCGGGCAGGCTGCCCAGCACCCTGGCCATCAGGTGTCATCAGGAGAGACACCTTTCTTTGTCCCTCCTATCCTACACCAGCATCACTTGATTGCCAAATCTTCCTGTTCCTCCCTTCCTCCTTCCAGTGGTGTTCATTTTCCCTCTTTACTTTCCCACAGTGTTGGAAAGTATTAGCATTCCTCCCCCAGTTACTTATTCACACATCCTGCATGGCTTAGGTTCCAATTCTGTGCAGGGTACAATGCTAAGAAAGGTTACAGCCTGAGAGCAAAGAGCACAGAGCCTGGCTGGGAAGCAGGACCAAATGTGGCTTCAGATTCCGGCCCTGCCATTTACTCACTAGCTACATAATCACATGGAAATTGCCTGTTATCTCTGGGTGATAGTCCCCCATCTGTGTTAGAGTTGAAACACCCACCATGCAGGGTCGCTGGGAGGATCTGAGATCATATACGAAAAGTGTCTGTCACAGGGACACACGGTAGGGGATGGAGAAATGGATTGGGAATGGTTGAGAACATGGATCCAGTGGGCTGCGGGAAGCTTGTCAGATGCAGGTGTGCAAGTCAGTGGACGATGGTGTTTTAACTTAGGCACCGATAGGGTTTGGATGTGTCCCCAAAAGGTAATGTGTTAGAACTCTGATCCCCAGCACAGTGGTGCTAGGAGGGGGACATCATAAGAGATGGTTGGGTCGTGGGGGCTCTGCCCTCATGCATGGATTAATGCCGTTCTGTCAGAAGTGGGTTCCTCATAACAGGACATGTTTACCCGCACACACACACCCTCTTGCCTTCCGTGATGAGATGATGAAGCAGGACGGCCATCACCAGATGGTGGAGCCTTGATCTTGGACTGCCCAGCCTCCAGAACTGTGAAGAAATGCACTTCTGTCCTTTACACATCACCACCCACTCTCGGTATTCTGGTACAGCAGCACGAAATGGACCAAGACAGGTGCATTGGGAGGTGTTGGAAGATCAAAGAACCGTACTGGCCAGTAGAGATGGGGTCTTACTCTTGCTCAGGCTGGTCTCAGGGTGAACTGTACTGAGGCCCCTCCAGGGGGTGCTGAGAGAGAACACTCCATGCCTTTCATCCCCAAAAAGACCCACACCTCTAAAGCAGTTGTTTTTCAACCATTTTTATCTCATGGCACACTTGAACCTATAGTTAAATTTCCACAGTACACCTAAATTATGTTGATCAAAAAAAAAAAGTGTAAAATGAATATACTTACTGTGCTTTGAACTGCTTTCAAAAATAATTTAGTTAATCTTTAAAATTTTTTGCAGCACACCTAAGATCCTTTCACGACACCCTGGTTGAAAATCACTGCTCTCAAGTGCTAATTTCAATCTTCCTTCTCACTGAGATCTCAAGCTCTCTAATCCAGTTACTCCCACCAGTACGGTTTTGTTTTATTTTGTTTTTTGAGAAATATTCTCACTTTGTTGCCCTTGATAGAGTGCCGTGGCATCATAGCTCTCAGCAACCTCAAATTCCTGGGCTCGAGTGATCCTCTTGACTCAGTTTTTCATTTTTAGTAGAGACGGGGTCTCACTCTTGCTCAGGCTGGCCTCGAACTCAGGAGCTCAAGCAATCCACCCGCCTTGGCCTCCCAGAGTGCTATAGGCGTGAGCCACCGTGCCTGGCCTGTACGGTTCTTTGATCTTCCAACACCTCCCTGGCATTCCTTTCCTTTCATTCTTTCTCATTTAGTCCACACTTCAAGGCCTCTGGTCCAGCTACCCACTGACCCCTGGCCAATTTCTGCTGTCCATCATCGTTCCATTATACCCAGCTGCCATACCTTGCCCTTGGATCAGTCTAACGAACCCTGTCCCCACTCCCAGTGCTGCCTACACCTGCTGCCTCTGATCCCAAGTGCTCACGCAATCCTCCACCCACTGTGCTCTCATTCCTGCTTACACTGGTCCACTAAGACTAAAGGTGTTCGCCTCTCATAGCCAGTGACTCCCATATCCCTAAATCTAACAGACATTTTCTAGTCTTCCTCTGAGGCAGCTTTACAGCAGAACTTAAAACTGACTAGTTTTTCCTTTTGAAACTTCTTCCTTTGGCTTCTAAGATGCCACACACTCCTGGTCTCCCCCACTATTCTTCCAGGGGCTCCTCCTCACTCTCCATCACGGGTTGAGATTGTTCTGGAGGGCAGAATGTGTCGGGGCTCCTCTGGAGTCTATTCCAGGCTCTCTTCTCATCCTACACACTTTGGTTACGTAAACGCGCCCACTTTGATGGCTTCAGCGGTCACATACACACTGAGGGTTCTCTTCTGAATTCCTGACATCCCCATGTACCCAAACGGCTCCTGGGTGTCCCTGGCCCCCACCTTGGGATGTCACTGTGCCTCGCTATGGTGGCATCAAACTGTTCATTATCCCATCAGTGACAATGACAAAGCTGTCTCTCCTCTGTTCCCCATTTCAGCAAAGAACTCCACCATCATCCAATTACCCAAGGAAGAAAAGGGGGCATCGCCCCACATTCCTCTCTCTCTCACCTCTAATAACAGGGGAGTTACCCAATTTCTTTCATCTTTCAGTATCTTTGTGTGTATTTTTTAAATCCACCCCCATTACAACTACACTATTCAATCTACCATAATTTCTTGCCTCGATGATGGCAGCAGCCTCCCAACTAATCCACCTGCCTTTAGTTTAAACCCTCCAACGTAGTCACAACCGTGTAGTCAGAGTAACTTTTCTGCTAATCAGATGTCACTCCCCTGATTAAGAAACCCTTTAGTGGCCCCTTACTGTCCCCAGAAAAAGGCATAACTACTTAAAATGGTTTCAGGAACCTGTCACCATTTAATGTCTGTCTATCCAATCTCAGCCCTCCTCCCCTTCCTGTTTTCAGATTCATGAACTTGTCTGAACATCCACCTGTGTTCCTTTTCTCCCCCATTCCCCCAACATCCGGCTTGACTTCTTCTCCTTCAGATGCCAGCTTAGATGACACTCCTCCAGGAGGCCCCCAAGTTGAAACCCCTCACATGTGCTTGACTACATCCTAGGCTCCCGATACAACAGTATTTATGCTTCACGTGGCTTGTTCACTTTCTCCTATATCCCCAGGAAGCATGAGACCCACGTGGACAGGGATTCTGCTTTGCTCACCACTGTGTTCCCAGCCTAATACAGTACTAGATACACTATAGGTATTCAATAACTATTTACCGAAAGAATTAATACACAAATACATTAAATAATTCATTAATTTAAAAAATTAATACACAAATGAATACATTAAAAAATTAACCAATGAATACATCTGTGGGCTTGAGCCAGAGTCTCTAGCAAGTTATAATTTCCAGAGCCCAAGTCGTTAATATTCAACTCTTACCAACCTCAAGTAAACACACCTCCTTGCCTTCCCCAGCCACCTACGCACCAGCCCAGATTCCCTGTAAGCTGCAGGCATCTGAGCCCCTATGTCAACCTGTGTCTTTTAATACACACATCTGTACCATGTTTCCCCGAAAATAAGACACTGTCTTATATTTATTTTTTGCAGTTTTGGGCCAGGGTCAGGTTCGAACCCGCCACCTCCAGTATATAGGGCCGGTGCTCTACTCCTTGAGCAACAGGTGCCGCCCGCATCTTATATTTATTTTTTCTCAAGAAGACACACTAGGGCTTATTTTCAGAGGATGTCTTCCTCTCCTTACCAAAATGCAAGGCATGGCTATCTGCATAGCCATGCCTATCACTAGGTCTTATTATCGGGGTAGGGCTTATATTTAACAAAGGCATAGAAATCCTGCTAGGGCTTATTTTTGGGGTAGGTCTTATTTTGGAGGAGACACGGTAGGTGTGCACTCGTATTTATATGCACCAGGAGCTGGGCACAGGCCTTTGTAGATATGAATTCTCCTCCCAGCCTGAACTCACTACACCCAGGGCTCCCCCAGGTCACATTCTTAGTAGGTTTTCGCCCCTCCTCAGATGGTAGCATGTGTGACACACTGTTTGGAGATTTGATCTGCAGAGCAGATGGGAATCCCCTAAAACAGGGCTACTAATGGAAATGCCAAAAGGGAGGTCGCTAACACAGAAATTGTGACCTCCAATACCATCCTGCTGGGACAATATTGATGCTTTTTTTTTTTTTTTCAAGGTTTGGCCAGGGCCAGGTTTGACCCCACAACAGGCACCGCCCAATTGATGCATTTTTTAAAGAGGTGAACAGGATTTTGACAAATTTGAGTTTTTCTCAGCCCTGCCCCAAATTCCCCACCCCTTGATTTCCTACCGCGCTACACTTGACCTGCCAGCAGTGAACACAGCGAGTGCCAGGCACCCTGGTAAGCAAATGTGCTGATGCAGGCAGCCCCCAGGGGGTTGCCGGCTCCCAAGCAAAGGACCCCTGATGCAGGCCATGCCCATGCAGGCTCTCACCTCTGCCAGACACTGAGTTCACGTCTACTTCCTGATCCCGCCACCTACCTCTCAAGTTCAAAGAACACTCTACAATGAGGAGGACAAGCTGTACTTATGGGATCATCTAATAGCTCCTTCCTAACTTTTTCTTGAGGGGTGGGTGAGTTGGAAACTTTCAGGTTAGTACAAAAAGCCAGGAGGACGGCACTTTCTAGTCATTCAGGATGGAGTAATCATGGGTGTGGAGGATTTGAGCAAAGGTCATTGAAAGGAGTGGGTTTGAAGAACCTTAAAAATATCCCCACCTGAGCCCCTATGGAAGATCTGTCAGGTTTTCCAAGCCTCAGGGATCAGTGGGGAAGGCAAGAACGACAAAGATCCCATTATTCCAGACATTTACATCAAGAATGGCTCTACATATTCTTCTTAGCAAAGTATCTCAAGAACAGGGGAAAAAAGTATCCAATGTACACAATACTACTATGAAATCAATATATAAGCACCTACACATTCAAATGAATGGTAAAACATAACTATAGTCCAGAAAGTAGAAGGGAAGAGGAGAGAGAAGGGTTTGGGGGGGGCGGGAGGAGGGAAGGTATTTGGGGGGACCTTACCTAATGTGCATGATGCAATGGTACATTTCAAAACCATTAAGAAATGAATATAATTGTGATGGATGTGTTAATCAGTTTAATGTAAGCATTTCACACTGTATATCAAATCAGTACACTGAACCCTATAAATGCATCAATATACACAGTTATGGTTTAATAGTAATAATAATAATGAAAGGAATGGCTCTACACCAGCCCTCGTCCTGGATTCACTAGCTTTACTGGGGTTTTCTCTGCAGGGAATAGTAGACTCACCCTGGATGGAGACCCATGTGGTCATAGCCATTTTGCTCATAGAATTTACCAATCCTTTATCCACCCCACCCCCGTTCTGCAAATGCTCTCAAGATGTACATCCCACCTGCCGCAATCCCCTTTCCTTCCTCCCCTTGTGTCATTCCGTGGCAGTTGTATTCTGAGACACTGGCCTATTAAGAGAAGACCGTAGTTCCCTGGTGGTGCCAGCACAGTCAGAGAATGCTAAAGACCAAGCCTCCCTCTGTGGGGCCTGGAGAATGAGCACTCAAAATGGCCCTGAGGACTGTTCAAGATCCCAGCTATGCATGGGAGAGAAACAGCCCCCAAATCACCCAACACTGCCTCTTGGGAAGCCTGAGGCTTGAGTCTCTTGAAATACCTTGCAGATGGCGGAAAATCAGGACGTAGAGAGAGAACAGTGGAATCTCTGCAACATTTTCTAACTCGACTGCATCTAGGCCTAAGGTGCCTTCACCTACTCCGATGTCATCTGTTTAATACACTCTTCATTTTAAATGTTAAGACCCGACAACTTATTCAATCTCTGAACAGACAGGCCAGGGCTTGATTCTCCAAAGGAGCTCATTCCTCGAGGGATGAAGACACCACCACCCCTCCGCTATGATACAGGCAGCAGTCACACACGGGCTGTACAGAAAGGCTGCCTTGGCGTGCAAGAACGGAGCCTTCATATTAATTAACATCTTCATAGAAAGAAAACTCTCTCCAGGGAGTACTTGTTTGATTATTTTTATTTACTCAGTCATACTGCTGCCTGGCTGCTCCTGACTCTCACTTCTAAGAGCCTAGGTGGGTTCTGTAAAGGAAAAGAACCCAGAGAATGGGTACAGTAGGGTCACTGGGGAGAGGGCAGATTCTTCTGTAGTGGCCAGAAAAACTGCCACCAGGTGTGTGATGCTCACATATATTCTGTATCCTGGGTATGCCCTCTAATCTCCACCTACCTGGAAAATGGTTATGACACAAAGTCCCGCTTCGAAGCCCCATTGTCAGTGGAGTGCCCCAAGTATAAAGGACCTTCATGACCCTGGGCTCGATGTGACTGCTGTGATCAGTGTCCCTAACCCAGCTCATTCAGTCCTCATAACGTCCCCAGATGGGAGTCATGTGAGCCAACAGCTGGATGCCTGATTTATTTACTTATGCATAAATTAAATAATTAATGAGGAGGGGCTGTTAGCACAAAGCAATAGAGAAAAATAAGAACACTGCTAGAACCCTCCTCCACGTCCACCTAAGAGGCACCTCCTATGGCCCAGCCCCTGTGCTAGGTGGGGCCTGGGGATACACTGATAAGGAAGACCCCCTGACACAGGCCCTGTCCTCGGAGGGCTTCCAGCCTGCTGAAGCGGACAAGGTTAAACAGGGACCACAGTACTTACAAGACGCTCAGCGTCGGAATCTAAAGTTGGGAAAGGATCAGGCTCCAGGTAAAAATCTCCCTGTGCCCACACCTCACAACATAAACACTCATCCACTCTTCTGTGAGACGGGGAGGCTGGGACATAACGTATTTACACGCACTCCCTGTCCCAGCTCCCTCAGTGGCAGGCTGAATGGCTGCTATTCAGGGCTGGGGCCTGGGCCTTGTCATTGTAGAGCAGCAGGCAGGCACTTGCTCCAACTTCCTTGCAATGGAAGCCTGCTTCTGCCTGAGCTGATTTATTCCAAGGACCATCTGGGCCAGAGAACAATGTGCTCTCCTATCTGAATGACCAGCCGTATTAGTCATACCCTCTTAACTCGACCCCTCTGTCCCCTAATCTTCACACTATCCTTCATTCCCTTTGACGGAGGCCAAGGACTGGCTCTCTTTCTCACCTCTCCCGAGGCCGGAGAAGTTTGTCTGGGACAAAGAGGTCTGGCCTGATGCCTGTGGGTCCAGCAGTCAAACCAGGACAGGATTTGAAAGGGACCTGCAGGTTCCTCCCTCGCCCTCCTAGGCCCACCGCCCTGTTTGGACATGGAGGTGAGCTCACCCAGACAATCTCACCCCAGGGATTCCAGGGCTTCCAGGCCCCAAGACAGACTAGAGAATTAGCTCAAGGCAACTCGGGGCCCAAGAGCTCTCCTTGATCTAGCCCCATGCTACCACGACAACCATGTGCTTTGAGTAAGGCTTGTACAAGGCCATCATGTTCTACCTCACATTTGCCTTAAACTATCCTCTAGCTGTTTAACAGTGAGAGTATCTTTTTCCTTTTCTTTCTTTCTTTTTTTTTTTTTTTTGAGACAGAGTCTCACTTTGTCACCCTGGGTAGAGTGCCATGGTGTCACAGCTCACAGCAACCTCAAACTCTTGGGCTTGAGCAATTCTCATGCCTCAGCCTCTTCAGTAGCTGGGACTACAGGCGCCCACCACAAACTCCAGCTGATTTTTGTATTTTCAGTAGAGATAGGGTCTGGCTCATGCTCAGGCTGGTCTTGAACTCCTGAGCTCAAGTGATCCACCTGCCTCCGCCTCCCAGCGTGCCAGAATTACAGGCATGAGCCACTGCACCCAGACTATATCTTTTTTTTTTTTTCTTTAACCCACACTTCCCCTAGAGCGGGGAATAAAAATGATCTACTTTTATCTCCCTCGCAGCCTAGGACACAGCCTGGCCTGAGTCACAGCTTGATTTTGTAGTTAGAATGAATGAGCCCAGCACAGAAGCCCTAAATCTTCGGGCTGGAATGAAGACTCTAAGATCCTGCTGCAGCCTCACCTCCCACCCCAGCACTCTATCCAAAGGCCTGGGCATCTTTGGGATAGAACAAGCCAGCCACCTGCTCAGACCCCTGATGACCCAACACAGACCCCTAACAGTATCACACACCTGCTCAGAACATGCCTTTTTAGAATTTAATGTGGAAGCCACAAGTTGCTACATTGTGTTTTTGCTTGTGACCTGCAGTGTTTTGTATGCTTTTTGGCTTGCTTGAGTTTTTTAAAATTTTGTGTTGGTTTTGCATTTAGCTAGAAAGCATGATGAGAAAGGGAAGTCTGACCCCGGGGGGTTTGCTGGTCGTGAAGTCGTCCTCCCCCACCCCATTGTGAGAACAGGAGGCACACACATGCGCACATGTACGCACGCGTGCACGCATGCAGGCACTCACGCGCACACACCCACACACGGCTCTCGCTTGATGCCTTGCCTCGTGCCAAGACAGAATTGATGGTGATGAGCGAAGAAGATAGGAAAAAAATTCAAGTGGCCGATTAGCTGGGTAAGGTTTATGGCAACAGGCAACAAACTCACTCGCTTCATGTTTTGCAGAATATAAAAGCGCCAAAACATTTTAATTTTAAATTCTTATCATTGAATTTACTGCTTTTCTCTCGCAATGATTTGTGTTGCTTTTTAATTTTTACAGTCTCTACAGAAGCCAGATGCCACCGCCTAAGGACAAAATAATAAAAACCTACTGCAGTCATGAGTTACAGAACAAAAAAGAAACAAGCGGTTGACAGAAGTTAATATCTCAATTTAACAGTGCTGCTTTGCTAATGATCCTTTGATATGTGTTTATTTAGAAAGGTCTGATCTTGACCTTGAAGGCAAACTCAACCACAAAGTCTTTATGAGAAAAGAGAAAGACTTTATTTATAGATTGGCTTTATGTCAATCACTTCGGCAGCTGGTCCCAAAGTGCCAAGCCACTGGAGGGGAGGAGCCGAGGGACATCAGCATACGCATCTCAAACGGAAATGTCCATTTGGGGGCCAGTGTGGGAGAGGTAAAGTGGAAGACGGATTTCAGGGAACATAAGGTCCAAATGGAGCAGGGCCCAGGAGCCTAGTTCTCTGCTCCTTTGGAAGGAATCAGCATACTTAGATTCTCTCCAGATGATGACACAGAACCAAGCGTATCTAAACCTCAACAAAGAGAAAGATGTGCAAAGAGATGGTACACGGGGCATGAGGAGGGTTCACCTGGGCTTTCAGGAAGGTCTGTGTGGCAGGGCAGATCCTTCTCTAAGAACTTTCCAAGAACAACCTAGAAGACCAACCTGCCTAAAAGCAGGAGTATAGACTCGTAATCCCTTAACAGGTGTGTACCAAAGGGAGGGGTCTGGGACCACCCCCCCCACCTCCCACCATTTGCTTTTGCCATATCCAGCTGTCCACCTTGACCAGATGTGCAGAAACCGTTTCCCCAGGGTCAGTTCTTGACCCCACCCTTTGGTACGTGACTGTTAAGGCCTCTCCAGTTCTGACACCGTTTATCAGCCTTACCCCCTTCTCTCCTACCCCAGGGCCAGACCCCTGTTCAAAGGAGATCTCTGGGACTTGAGAATGCCAGGACTGGACCAGGAGAGGGCTCCGTACTCTCTGGTGCAGAGAGCCCCACCTGTCTGCACCAGGCCAGGCCTGAGGCTGTACCTGAGGTCCCACGCCCCCTGCCTTCCTCTCCCTCCGGGAGGCCTGAGGAGCTGGCTGGAGGAGGCCCTCCCATGCTAAGCAGTACCTTTCCCCACTCTCAACCCTGATGTGTTCTGCCCATCTCAATTGATAGCACTAATGCCTTCTCAGTCCCCAAGCTAGATGCCTGGGCACTGCCTGGAAGGCTTCTGTGTGCCCTCACCTACACCTCCCAATCCGGCAGGTTCTCTATTATCTAAGCACTCCCCCTATTGGGCCCATTCCTTCTCATTCCAGATCAGCATCAGCCCAGCCCAAGCCACCAGCATCCCTCACCAGGACAGCCACAGAAGACTCCTAACACAGCTCACTCCCTCTGAGCCACCCTGCACACCACCACCAGGTGTGTCCTATCAGAAATTTATCTGATCTCCTAACTTCCTCTTGTAAAAGCTTTCAAGAACTCTGTGTCACCTGTGGATAAAAATCTAGGCTCCTCAACAAGGCCTAACTTGTCTGTGGCCTAGGCCTGCCTACACCTCCCAACCCCTCCTTCTCAGCCAGGATACTGAAGCCAACACCACCACCATTCCCACACACGCGGTCTGTTTCATCCGCCCTTCTCTCCCTTCATCCTGGCTTGTTTTTACTTCTGCTTTAGAATCTGATGATGTCTTCTTCTCTAGAAACCCTTATCTGTCTCCCGGGTATCTGCTGAGCACCCTTCCTCTGGGCTCCAACGGTATCCTGTATGAAAATATCTCCATCACTGCGCTCAGCATTCTGCATTATAATCCCGTTTATGTCTCCCTACAGCTCTGAGTCCCTTGAATCAAGAAACTGGGCTTAGTCATCTTTCCAGGCCCAGCATCTAAGCACACAGTAGCTATGCAGTCAATGGTGACTCAGTGAGTGGCGAGCTATCTTGGTTTTTCTGAAAATGAAAGGCCAAGGTAACAGCCAACTTGCTGAGACTCTGGCAGGGGGAGACTTCTTATTTTCCTCCATCTCCAGCCTTCGAAAAGCCAAGAGAAAGTGTGTATGTGCTGTGGTTGTTTTTAGGCTGATATCATTAAGTCTTGCCGGAAGGTCTCTCTGGGCCCCAAAGCAGCTGGGTGGCCATTCCCCTGCAGCAGGTCATCAGTCTCCAGATGCCAGGCCAAAGCAGTAGTCCTTCTTGCTGTCCCTGTCACACAGCCTACTTCTGACCAAAGACTGGAGCCGAGTCAGAGTCCTGGTTGACTCTAGCAGAGATTCATCAGCCTGGGAGGGTGGGACAAAGAAGAAGACCCACCAGCCTATCTGGGCACAAGGCCAGTGGAGGGGAGAACAGGATCAAGGGAGACAAATGTCCCAGCCCACCTGCTATGTCCCAGGCTCTGCTAGGAGGTAATCAGCACCCAGATCAAGGATGTTTGTGCATCTGTCTCCACCCATCCAACAGACCAAAGCTGCAGCCCCTACAGGTGGTGTGTGTGAGGGAGGGGGCCACAGGGATAGAGGGTAGGAGAGTCTCTGTCTATTCTCCTCACAGCCTAGCAGCCCCCATGGCAAAGGTTCACCTAGGGCTGGAGGAGACTGGAAGATCTGTTCTCGCTCAAGATAAGAGGGAAGAGGTGGTAACAATGGAAACCACAGCCTTATCTCGGCCTCCTTCATCAATGCCCCCACATCCCAGCCCTGCCCCTCTGTCTATCGGCCTTCTCTCTACCAAACGCCCTTCCCTTTCGGGGCGGGCACCCCAGACAACACACTTGCCACTGAGTCCAGCCTCCTGCCTCTGAGTATTTCAGATGGGAACAGCCCACCTTTTCCAAAAAGTATTCATAGACAATGCTCCCGTCTTACAGCCAGCATCTACTGCTTCCAGGATTTGTAATCACAAAATAATTCAAATCAAACTTTCAAAGCCTAAAGAAATGACAGGAAAACTCCAAAAGGATAAGGGCTGGTGTCTGTGCCGAGTCACAATGGAAGCAGGTCTAGACAGACATTCATCCGTCTGCCTTAGGAACATCTCCGCCATGCAGAGGTTTACACCTGGGTCTAACCGGCTGCTGCTGCTGCTTCTCCTTCTTTTCTTCATCTTTTTTTAAAGCCCTCTGCCTCTCACTGTAGGGTAAAGATACATGGACTCTTCCTCTTAGTTCTGTTCTCTTGCCTAACACACAAGGCAGCCTCCAGGTGGAATCAATACCCTCCACCAGGGCTCTCCCTTTGCTTTCTTGGTAAGAGCCAATTTGGAAAGGACAGAGCAATGGCTCATGCCTGTAATTCTAGCACTAGGAGAATTGCTTGAGGTCAGGGGTTCAAGACCAGCCTGGACAACATAGCCAGACTTTGTCTCTACAAAAAAATGTAAAAATTAGTCCGGCATGGTGGTGCACACACTGGTAGTCCCAGCTGCTGGGAGGCTAGACAGAAGGATGGCTTGAGCCCAGGAGTTTGAGGCTACAGAGAGCTATGATGCCACTATATTCCAGCCTGGACAACAGAGTGAAACCCTCTCTTTAAAAAAAATAAATAACAGCTAATTCTCAGACACAAACTTTTAGCCATCTGGACTGGTAGGCTAGGTGACCCTTTTTTTGTTTGTTTTAATTTACTAAATCATAGCTGTGTGCATTAATACTGTCAAGGGGTACAGTGTGCTGTTTTTATATACAATTTGAAATGTTTTCATCAAACTGGTTAACATAGCCTTCATGTCATTTTCTTAAGTTACTGTGTTAAGACATTTATATTCTTTTTTTTTTTGAGACAGAGCCTCAAGTTGTCCCCCTGGGTAGAGTGCCATGGCTTCACTGCTCACAGCAACCTCCAACTCCTGGGCTCAAGCGAGTCTCCTGCCTCAGCCTCCCAAGTAGCTGGGACCACAGGCACCCTCCACAACGCCCGGCTATTTTTTGGTTGCAGCCGTCATTGTTGTTTGGCGGGTCCGGGCTGGATTTGAACCTACCACCTTAGGTGTATGTGGCTGGTGCCTTAGCCGCTTGAGCCACAGGTGCCGAGCCAAGACATTTATATTCTACATTTAGAAAGATTCACATGTACCCTTATAGGATGAACCATAGGCGTGATCCCACCAATCACCCTCCCTCCACACATCCTCCCCTCTCCCTCCTCCCCTCCCTCTCCCCTTCCCCCATATTCTTGGGCTATAATTGGGTTATAGCTTCCCTATGAAAACTATAAATTAGTTTCATAGTAGGGCTGAGTACATTGGATACTTTTTCAGGCGACCCTGCTTTTTCTCCTGGAATGAGGAGTATAAGCCCCATCCTCAACCCGTGTACGTAAAGAGGGAGCAACTGAACCCCAGGGACCCACCAGAGGAGCAAGATGACAACTTCTGAAACAAGCTGCTTTACAGCAGGAGACAGTGTAGGTCCAGGCTGAGTTATGCACCCTTTGTGTTGAACAACTACTAGTTATCAGGTAAGTCATAAAGAAACATTCATAAAATTAGATTCACCACTTGTTTTTATAGCCCTCATTAAGGAACATAAAAGACAATTCTTTTCAGCATTTCGGTGCTGAATGATAAATTCAATTAACTGGACACAGTTAACCTCATAGATCCAGAAATCCTTATATCAAAGAGGTAACGCCAAACAATGAGCAGGAAAGATGAGGACAAGCCCCTCCCGCCGGCCTTCCAGCCCCCACCCCCCCCACCAGCCAAGGCGTCTCTGCCATCCTTGCTCAAGTCTCCCGCTCCCCTTCACTCGGGCCTTCTTCTCTGCTCTGGGAAAGGAAAAGGATTTTGATGTTAAGGGGGGAAAAAACCCACAGGCTTTGAATCCTTCCGCAAGATACAGAACCTCTCTTCAACTTGAGTTTACTCTGGGGGTAAGAAGAGCCGCAGGGCTGTTGCAAGAGTTAAACACAACGTAAGTTCTGCACCTAGCTGAGCACCTGCTAAGCACACACCAAAGGGGAGATGGTTATTACTATCATTTTCTTTTTCTTTTTCTTTTTTGAGACAGAGCCTCAAGCTGTCACCCTGGGTTGAGTGCTGTCACATCACAGTTCACAGCAACCTCCAACTCCTGGGCTCAAGCGAGTCTCCTGCCTCAGCCTCCCAAGTAGCTGGGACCACAAGCGCCTACCACAACGCCCGGCTATTTTTTGGTTGCAGCCGTCATTGTTGTTTGGCAGGCCCGGGCTGGATTCGAACCCGCCACCTTGGGTGTATGTGGCTGGCGCCTTAGCCACTTGAGCCACCGAGCCTATCATTTTCATTAAACTAAAATTCAGCCCAAGGCCCATCTCCTTTCCTGAATCTTTCTTAGTGATTTAAGAGCATTTATTGGACATCTAAGGTGTACCGGGTCCGGGCGATGGAGAGATGAACACGCCCATCCCCTTACTATGGGGATCCGGAGATGAGACGAGGGACTGTGTCCTCGTTGACACATTCCTCCTCTAAATTCCTCTCCACGCACCACCCGTGCTGGCATCTGATTATACTGTGACCTTTTGCTGGTCTCTGGCTGATTTATATATGTCTATATATAGTGTCTCCCTGCAAATTTATGTTAGAATAGTGGGAAAAGACAAAACAAAACGTGAGCGCTGCTCACGCTCCGGCCCAGCTCCACTTAAAGAGGCAGAGCAGCCAAGGAGTTGAAGCGTGAACTCTACAGATCAAATCCTATTCTACCACTTTCTGCTGCTGTGTGACCTCAGGCAGGTTAGCTAACTCCTCTGTGCCTTGTTTCCTCCTCTGGGGAAACCAGGGTGACAATACTTGCCTCGGGAGGATTTTGTGTAGTTCAAGATGATGTTTAAAATATTTAGTACTACTTAGCTTAAAGCAAATATTCAGTAAGTATTAACTAGGATGGTTATTAGATACGTGGCCCAGGGAAGGCTGCTCCTGTCTAGCCCTAGTTTCCCTTATCTGGACAAGAGAACGTTCACCCTGAAAAGTGGATGAGGACTAAATAAAATAGTGTAAGGCAACTCCCAGCACAGTGCACGGCCCTCAGTCACTTCGGTGAGAATGCCTTAGTGCTGGTTTCTTCTCTCGTGAGCAAGAAGCAGATCTTACAGTTCCCATACGTTCCTCGCAGGGCTGACCCATGAGTCCACATTAGCCTTCACTAATTTGACTCAAAGGCGAGTGAAGGGAGCAGAAAGCAATGGGGATTGCTAAAGCTATTCTTTAGAAGACAATTCTTTGCATTGCATTTTGAAATGAAGGGGTGGTGGGATGGGGAGGACAGGCTACAGGGGGATGGGAGCACGTGCCTGCAGGCAACTAACTCTGAGCAAGTGATTTCCCTGTCCAGGTCTCCACCGTGGTTCCCTGAACTGAGAGCAATGGACAGAGCATCTATCTCCTCTGCCGCCCTTCACCAAAAGCCTGGGTGAGAACTAAGAGGACAAACAGTTCCTTGCAGGGCTGAGCCCACAGGGGAGCAGCACCTGAGACTGAGCACCCTGGCCAGTCACAGCTCTGGAAGGTCCCTGCGGGCATCAGAAAGAGATAGAGAGACAGGTGTCCACCATGTCTCAAAGTCAACTGTTTGGAAGAACTCCAGGTCATCAGAGTGACAAGGGCTTGGGGAGGGGTGACGGCATTTTCTATCAAGCAGAGGACCTGGAGCCTCTCCCTCTGCAGAGTTTTAGAGAAGAGACACAGAGACACAGAGTTTTAGGAAAGAGACTTGTCCCTCTGGGACAAGTGAGCACAACTAAGACTGGCTGGTCAGAGGCAGCGGGAAGAGCCGGGGTCCTCCCGGGGGCCCTTCCAGCCCCAAAAAACTTACTAGTGGTTTCTAAGACTCAAATATCCAGGACTGAGAAGCAGTAACATCATGTTTATCCTGCTGGGCTTCTGAAGTGCTGGGAAAGAACTTTGCAGGCTAGAATGAACGCTAGAAATAGGAAGAAAAGGTCCCAGGGCCTGGCTCTGCTGCCACGGAGCTGTGTGGACGCTCAGGGAGTCTCTCCACCTGCCGCAAAGTTCAATTTCAATCTAGGACAGGAAGAAGTTAGACACCAAAGGATACCCAAGTCTCCTGCTAAATTTGGGGAGAACGATGACTTATTTCCTTCCTGCTTCTCAAGCAGGGTCCACACCAGAGAGTGGAAAGGGGTCTCCGGGGAACTCTGAAGACGTCTGGGGGAGGGGAAGAGGCACAAAAAAACCCCTTCCTTACTTTCTTTCATTCTTTTTTTTGAAAGTCATTCCCAGCTTCGTGGGACACAAAAGTATCTGTTAAGGTAAGTTAAACCTTCTCAAGATGAATTTTCCTGCTACTTTTAATTAAAAGTTCTTTAGAATTAAAAGAAGACTATTCAGAAAAGGTTGAAAAAAAAAATTTCATTGACACTCCCCCCACCCCCTCCCCCTTTTCCCAAGGAAAAGAAAAAGCTGTTTTGTGCACAGCTCACCCGGTCCACACTGTACAAAAGGAGGCGGGCTGGCGGAGAGACACATGAGATGACCCCTTGACCCCGGACCGCTGACAAGTCCTCAATGGCATAAATACCAGATAATCAATCACATGCCAGGAGGGCGAGTCCCCCTGCCCTCGCCCCAGCGTTGGGGTTTATGAGAGATACACTGTAAATAGACACTGGGCTTCTTAAAGGAGGCCCCCCTCGGCATTCCAGGGGCCGGCCATAATCCTGAACCAGGCCTGGCCAGACCTGGACCATCTCGTTTTACAGCTTTCATCGCCAGCTTATAAAGCGCTTTGGCCTTCCAATCCCCTACTGGACTTCCCGGTATGAAATGAAGTCAAACTTCCACACACACACACACACACACACACACACACACACATGCACACACACCCCATCTAAAGGGGAACTCTGAAAATCACTGTCAAGAAGGCTCGGGCAGAGGACAAGCAGGAAGTGGGCCATGGGTGGGGGTATGGGGTGCCCAGAGCCTGGGGAGGTGATGAAGCAGCAGTGATGGTGACACTGATGTCGGTGATGATAATTGTGAAGTTAATATCTGTTAAATACTTAGAGCCCTGCACCATGGTAAGTGCTTCCTGGGTATCCTATCACCTATCCTCAAAAACACCTCTATGGGGTAGGTACTGTCATGCCCACTACACAGACGGGGAAGCTGGGCTCAGAGCACACATAATCAGTCCCCAGGCCACCAAGCCAGTAACTAGCAGGGGGCATGAGATTTAAAATCAGGGAAATGACTCAGGTCTAGATATACCCCCACTCACCCCCCACCACCATGTCTATGCGTTTCTGCCTGGAAAGGAAAGAGGTTGGAAATCGGTACTTTTAGATCAGAAGGCAGCCCAGGGGACAGAGGCATTAAAGACAGTGGTGAATGAGGGGCTAAATACCAACGTATCATCTGAACGGAGTCAAATCTCTAAGACAGCCAGAAACTAAAGTTTCAGAGGAGAAAGAGATTTCAGATCCAGCTCACGAATTCTGAACCCAGCCATGGTTTAAGAATGTCCTTTAGCCCACCTTGGACCCCAAGAGCCCTGGCGGTGAACACTAGGCCTGGAATGTCTCTAAGGCAACCATGGCCTTCCAAAGTGGTAGACCCGGATCCTAAACTCGCCCCAGCAAACACCGGAGTGGGGGCAGGGAGAGGAAAACAGAGTCTCTTGGTAACTAATTTTGATAATGCTTTTGTTTCAGGGTCAAAGGTTAAATATGGCCACCCTAATCCACTTCTTCTAAAATTAGAGCACAAGAGAGATTTTTCTGTAGCTTAGCAAGAAGGGCTTTTTCTTATTGCTAGAGAAATGGTACTGACCCAGCCCAATGAACAGGGGGCGTCTGGCTGCTGGAGACACAGACACTTAATGTTCATTTGGACAGAACACCTCGGCTCCTGGTTGCAGGGTTGGAGTTATTTATTAAGACCAAAGTGAAAGGAATGCAAAGTGGCACTTTAAAAATGTCCCTCTGTCCCACCCCACCCACTTTTGAATTAATGCTTCTTGAAAGGTCCTAGACAGCAGAGAGGAGGAGTAAATGCTTGGGAGCCTCATACTCAGAAACTGCTAAAAATCTCTCTCTCTCTCTCACACCCCCCCCCCCCAGCTTTGGCTCTAAGAGAAACCATTAAGAATCAAACTGTACATGTGCATAGAGTCTCAGAGCACAAAGTCCTCCCATACATGATTTCATTGCTCTTCACAGCAGGCCCACTAGGCAAGTGGCTTTCTTGACCCTCTTCTACCAAGGAGGAAACCAAGCCCCTAAAAAGACAAGCGGCTCTCCCGGAGTCCTGTTCCTCGTAAGGCAGCACCAGGGCTAGAAATTTCTTTGCTCCTATGACTGCAGCAGACATAGAGAAAGGGGTCCTCCGTGAAGAAACAGCGGGCTTCCCCTTCCCCCCCAAACATGAGCCACACCATAGGGAGGCCAGAGGAATTCCGGTGAGAAATGGCCTCTCCTGAACCCATTTTACCTACACGTATCCCCAGGCAGGGGGCGCTCCCGAACCGGCAGGTGAGAACGAGGTGAGGCCTGCAAACAACTGGGGAAGCTGCCCTGGGGGGCCTGAAATGGAGGAGAGCCCCCTCCCTGCCACCCAGTCTGACCCAGAGCTTAGTTCCCTCCCCCATAACAGCTCCCTCACCCTGGCTGGGGGAACAGTCACCACCCTGAGGCAGAGAGGAGAGCTCCCGAGGGAGGCAGTCGCCTTGCAAGAAATGATTGTCCAAGTGTCAACAACCTGCTGCTTCCCAGAGCCTTGGGGTCAGAGGCCAGGAGGGAGCACAATGGCTTTCTGGAGCTGAAGGGTCTGGGCAGAGGGGCCTCGGGACCTCCGGAATGCGGGAGGCTCTGAATCCAGCACTGGAGTCTCCTGTCTTACCCTTTCATACTTTTCCTCCCTCTGCAAATCCCAGACACCACTAACCTCGAAAACAGGAGATCAAGAAAGGAAGGGGATTAGTAACAGCCTACGTACGCAGGCACACACACAAAGCTTTCTTCACAAGAGACGGACTCACCGAAGTAAATTTGCCCTAAAGCAGTTTCTCCTCCTCCTGCCTCCAGGCCTTCCCTGCCCTCCTGCCTATCAGGTTGGCACCCACCCTTTCTGCCCCCACCATGCGTGCCACCCTGAGCACGCTCCCTCCTCTTCCTGTCTGCCTGCTGCATGGCAGGCCAGGCAGGCTGTCTTTGGATTGGGCACCAGTGATTGAGCTGGTGCTCAAATCACATTGGATGAATGAGGGAAGGAATTTGAGTTTGGGGAATCTCTTCCTTCTGAAACTTTCTACACACAAGGGGTTATTTATCTGGAATGGTTTTGCAGTTAGGAGCTATCGCACCAGCCCCTCCTGATGGTATTGAGTCAAAAATCCTAGGATGCCTCTGCTCCTAATTTCTGCCCCCCCCCACCTGACACTGAATACCTAATGAACGAATGGACCAGCCTCCTTCCCTCATTATTTTCTCTATTGTTCAAAACATAACAGTAGTTAACTTGCTTTTTGTACAGCAGTTGATGTATGTGCAGGGATAGAGTTTGGCAGGTGCAAAAAAAGAAGCCAAGGGAAGAAAAGGGCTCAGAAATTCTGCGATGGGAGTGGGAGAGGGTATCAGCATCCCTGGGCATGCTGAAGCCAAAGCCTGTGACATGAAGTCGCGTCAGGCAGAGACATCGCAATGACAGCAGTATCTTGAAGCAGAATTGTGTCTTACCACTTACAAAGATGCTACCTTGAGATCATTTTGGCTCTCACATCCTTCCTTGGGGTGTAAAGGGCAGCTATGGTGTCCTAATTTTTCGGACAAGGAATCTGAGACTTGCAAGGGGGAGTAATTTATCCTAGGCCAGGTAGCAGGCGAGTGAACAACAATGTGAATCCCAGTAAGAGCAGAGTCTTCACTTCTGCTTCTAATCAGGAAGTTCCCTTTTCTGCTTTTGGTTAACCACACGACAAATATTTACCAAGTTAAATATTTGTACTAACACAGCAGAAGAGCCAAGGAACCCAAACATGTTTCAGACATCACCCTAACTCACAGACTGGCAAGATGGCCAAGGGCTGCAACTGGGGTATGTCTGTGGCAGAGGAGACCAGAAGGAGGGAGCGAGTCTGGAAAGGGTGTCTCGGTGAAGGGCAGGACTGAGCTGAGAAGACATATGCCAGGCAGACAAGGCACACAACAGCGTGGGGGCTTGGGAGAGATGTGTGGAGGAGAAAAACAGCAAGGAGGGTCTGGGAAATCCTAAGAGGCTCAGTGTAGGTGCATTGGAATAGGGGATGGCCCAAGATGAGGCCTAAGGCTCGGACTATAAGGAACTGCTAGGCCGTGCATGGAGTCTGATCTTATCCCATTCAGCGATTCTCAACCTTGGTTATACACAAGACTCTTTTTGGAGAAAAACACCTGTGTTTCAGATGTTGGAGATTTTGATTCAAGTGGGTCGAGATGCAAGCTCTTGCTTGATACACACACACACATATATACATATTTTAAATAAAGTTCCTCTTAATGATTTTAAGTATCTAGGGTAAGAAGACAATTAGGACCCTTTGAAAGATAAGGGTTGGAGCACACAAGAGCAGGTGTGCATTTTAGACGCCAGAGTCATCCTAACCTAGGATGACCATGTACTAAAACCCTGGGCTATATCCATCAGCTCTCCACTGCCATCTACATCTGAGAGAAGTGGGGCAGTCATTCAAAGACAACAGCACACGCCACCATCCTTGAGTTTTAATTGATGAACCTGTCACCTGGGGTCCCTTCCCAGTGCTAGTTGCCTTCCAACCAGCAAGCTACAGCCCATTTTAACAGCGGCCTCTTAGAGATCAGACAGAGAAGTCACATGCAGAAGTGCTGTGTGCAGGAGACATGGGTTTCTGTCCACAGCAGAAAGGACTTCAGGCAGACAAAGGGATGGGGAATCATTACAAACATCGCCCCTCAGTTCTAATTCCACGTATCCTATTCAATTGCCTCGTATTGCTAATTGCCTTTTTAGAGATGTGTGTGTTCATCCCTAGCAGTTAGCTCTCTGAAGGCAGGGTTTAGGAATGCTTTTT
This sequence comes from Otolemur garnettii, assembly GCF_000181295.1. NCBI lineage: Eukaryota > Metazoa > Chordata > Mammalia > Primates > Galagidae > Otolemur > Otolemur garnettii. The sequence continues at coordinate 5,988,659 of NW_003852481.1, read as the reverse complement.
CTAGTTTGCAAAAATGTACGGAGTACTTAGAACAGCTCAGCTTGCAGGCAAAACGAGGTTTGAGGAACTCCAGAGAATCAGCCCAGGGCTTACTCTAGGGGCTCCTGAGGCCCAGACAGGGCTCTGGTACAGCCTGACTCATAGATCACCAAGGAAGGCTGCCTGGGACAGAATCTCTTACTCTGGAGAGCTTCAGGAATGGTCCACGAATAGGGATTCCTAAGTTCTGGCCCACAATGTGTCTAACTTGCTGTGTGATGCTGGGAAAACCACGGAACCCCTCTGAGGTTCAGGGCCATGCTTCCTAGTGCCCTTCACTCTAGTTCTGAAGTCTAGGAGTCTTACAGGTTTCAGAATTCTAGGACCTCTAACCAGCCTCTCCCAGGGTGAACATCCACACTGGGCTTAGTATACATAAAGGGTAAGCCCAGGCTCTACTTTTGGAAGGCAGGATTTGTGACATTATGACTCCCTGTTGGATGAGGCAAATTATCTTTCCAAGTACCACCCAGGCCCCCTCCTAACATCCAAGAGCTTAAGATGGGGAGGCCAGGAGCTATTCCAGCACAGGCCATCCAAGCTGGAGTGCCCGATGAGGTCAGTGGCCAAGACCCTGCCTCCCAGACCACCTCTCTAGAGGCAGGGGATCACGAGTCATTTCAAAATAGAAAGACACCTGGTGCTCATTCATTTGTCAAAAGCCTCAAGTGTGTTCCCCAGAGGAGAGAAATCAGAGCGAGTCCAGGGCCCAGGGGGCATCTTTCAGATGCAACGTCTCCCCCCTTGTCAATTCCTGTAACTAAAATGAATATGGAAAAGATAATTACCTTTAAAACATACTTAATACTTGAACACATTATCTCTACCTGCAGAAAAAGAATGTTATCTGATGGGATCTTCCCCATAAGCTTAATCAAATTGCTATCTTAAAACTCTCCAGAGTCCTGTGAAACAGTAATAGAAAATCTGAGGCAGAGGCTGGAAGCATTTTATATTTGTTTGGTTGAGGGGAACTTGTATCCCATGTGACAACAGGCACTTAGAGACAAAGTCATTTCCAATCTGTAATGGATCTTCTCCTAGAAGGGGCAGGGAACATTGCATCTGACCCAAACGTGCAATCCCTCTGTTGGGTAACTTTTCCTGGCGTTCAGAGAAGAAAATTCCAGAAGAAAAGCCCTTTCCTGAACACCTGCGTGGGGTTCATCAACTCCAGGAAATCTTTCCTAGTTGAGTCTGGGACACTTAATGAATAAAGATGTTTAACTTGTTACTTGGGGTTTGAACTTAGCAAATGAATTGATGCTTGTATTTTTCTCAGTCTGCCCAGCCCCTGGGCAGTACCATTCGTTAAGTTAGAAGAAGAGGTAAATTACCTGCCCAAATCCTGCCCAGAGCGAGTGGCCCTTTGCAAGGCCAGAGAAAACCAAGGAGAGACAGCTTCTGAGAAGATTGAATGTAGGCACTGGGTATGTCCCCAGCATCTCAAGCTTGTCTGGAACGGCCAAGCAAACAGCTGCTGCAGAACTGCTTGGCCAGCCCAGTTTATCTTGTTGACAGAAGCAGCTATAGGTAAAAGAGGTGGTCACAGGCGGCGTCTCTGTCAGCTGCTTCTGCTGCCTGCATCCCTGGAAGGTCCTCTGGATTTGGGGGTCTTGTCCCCCAGTTCACAAGTAAAGAACATCAGGGCTTGCAGAAAATAAAAATGAACGGGTGTAGGGGAGAATACTAGGAAACCGTGACAGTGATCATTAAGATAAAGGTCTGTATACAGGAAAGTAACAGATTACGAAGCGGCACAGGGTACGTGTTATTGCCCCACTTGTGGTTAAAAGAAAAGTGAAATAAAGATGGTGGGAAATAAAGACAGGGGACGCGTTTCCTTTGTTTATATGTATTTGATAGTTTCCCCATGCTACACAGGTATTAATGGTATGATTCTATTCTTAAAACAGGACGTGTAGGTCAATACTGTTTGTGTTTTGCCTCTGGCAAGATGAGGGCTGGCTTTTCTTCTTGGGATCTACACCCAAGGCAACTGCCCAGTCTTCCGCTGACTCTGTGGATATCAAACTCACTACCTCACCAGCTCAGAGTCCTGACCTAATTTTTCTTTCCTTCCTGTTTCTGAAAATGGAGAAACGGGGAAGGCAAGGAGGCAGCCTGGGCCTTTCCTGCTCCCTGGGGCCACCCATGAACAGAATGATCCAAAGGCACCACGGTCCCTGCACTATCTGAACACTCGCCATTCTACAAAGTGCCATCTGTCTGCCCGGCCCGTGATGCAGCAGGTATAGGAGCTTAGGCCAAGTCCATAAAAACCAAGCACACACCTGGACGTTGCTTTTCATTTCAAGTGAAATATAACTCACATACCATAAATGTAATCCTTTCTACAGTTTTCAATGTATTCGCAAAGCTATACAACCATCACCACCCCTAGCTAACTCCAAAATATTTTCATCAATCCCCCCCACAAAAAAACCCCAAACCCATTAGTAGTCACTCCCATTCTTGCCTCCCCTCAACTCCTTTGCAACTTCTATTCTCAGACTAGACAGATTTTCCTATTCTGAGCATTTCACATAAATGGAATCTACAATGTGTGGCCTTTTATTCTGCGTCTGTCTCCTTTTTCATTGCGCCTAATGCTTCTGAGGTTCCCCCGTGCTATTACATGAACCAGTATTTCGTTGTTTGTTTGTTTTTTGAAACAGAGTGCCAAATTGTCACCCTGGGTAGAGTGCTGTGGTGTCACAGCTCACAGCAACCTCAAACTCTTGGGCTTGAGCGATTCTCTTGCCTCAGCCTCTCCAAGTAGCTGGGACTACAGGTGCCCGCCACAACGCCCAGCTGTTTTTGGTTGTAGTTGTCATTGTTGTTTGTAGTTGTTATTGTTGTCATCCAGACCCGGGCTGGATTCGAACCCGCCAGCTCCGGTGTATGTGGCTGGCACCCTAGCCACTGAGCCACAGGCACCGAGCCGATTTCTTTCTTTTTTATGGCCCAATCATCCCCTCATAGTCCATCATATGGACATACCATGTATTGTTTACCTATTTATCAGTTGATGGACATTCGGTGAGTTTCCACTCTTTGGCTATTGTAAATAATGCCACGATGATGAACATCCATGCACGAGTTTTTGTGTGGATACATGTTTTTAATTCTTTTGGAGTGAAAGTTGCTTTTTAAAAATAAACTGTTGGGGCTCGGCGCCTATAGCTCAACTGGCTAAGGCGCCAGCCATGTACACCTAAGGTGGTGGGTTCGAATCCAGCCTAGAGCCACCAAACAACAATGATGGCTGCAACTAAAAAATAGCCAGGCGTTGTGGCGGGCGCCTGTGGTCCCAGCTACTTGGGAGGCAGAGGCAGGAGACTCACTTGAGCCCAGGAGTTGGAGGTTGCTGTGAGCTGTGATGCCACGGCACTCTACCCAGGGGGATGGCTTGAGGCTCTGTCTCAAAAAAATAAAAAATAAAAAATAAAAAATAAATTGTTGGCCAGGTGAGGTGCCTCACTCCTGTAATCCTAGCACTCTGGAAGGCCAAGGTAGGTGGATTGCTTGAGCTCAGGAGTTGGAGACCAGCCTGAACAAGAGTGAGGCCCCGTCTCTACTAAAAGTAGAAAAACCTAACCAAGCATAGTGGTTCACACCCGTAGTCCCAGCTGCTCAGGAGGCTGAAGCAAGAGGATCGCTTCAACCCAAGAGTTTGAGGTTGTTGTGAGCTATGATGCCATGGCACTCTACCCAGGGCGACAGAGTAAGTCTAAATAAATTGGTTTGTTTCGTTTTGTTTTTTGAGACAGAGTCTTACTATGTCACCCTCGATAGAGTGTCATGGCATCACAGCTCACAGCAACCTCAAACTCCTGTGCTTAAGCGACTCTCTTGCCTCGGCCTCCCAAGGAGCTGGGACTACAGGTACCCACCACAACGCCTGGCTATTTTTTGGTTGCAGTTGTCATTGTTGTCCAGTAGTCCCTGGCCGGGCTTGAACCCGCCAGCCTTGGTATATGTGGCCGGCGCCCTACTCACTGAGCCACAGACACTGAGCTGAATAAATAAATTATTATTAGGCTGTCACGTGTCTCTCTTCCACATTAAAAACCAAAAGAGTACAAGGTATTTAAAGGATGGTTTAAAAAATCTGAGCCTTCCAACTACTTGGGTTCCAAGTAAGCAGGAGCTCCCTGTCCTCATCGCGACCTGATCTCACACACACACTGTGATTATTGCATCCCCTCTACACTCCAGCCTGGGCCCCGCAGTTCCCCCCACCCTTAACCCCAGGCCTCACCAGCCCAGTTCTTCCTCTAAGCAGGAATCTGCAGTGCAGCGTATGAAATATTTAAGCTGCTTTTCTAAATATATACATTACTTAGCCTACAGTCTATAAAATATTTATATTGTTTGTTCCTCCCACCCCCAAATACCTGCATTATTTACAGTACAGTTGGGGAGACATTAACCTGTGTTTTTTGATTTGTGCATTTTTTCCCCATTCCCTTGTGTCACTAGGGGATACACAGCTGCGAGAGGCGACAGTGAGAATCTGCTTGTCTAAGTCACAGAGCAGGAGCTACCACGGCGTCCAAAGCCAGACGACAGAATGCAGTCACACCTGTGACCCCTGCAGACAAACGCCTCCATTATTTCTAGAGGGCATTTTGGCATTCCTAGTTCAGTACCCTGTTATTGCTGGTATTTAACTGTCACCCCTACTTCCAGCTGAGCTGGTTCTTATTTGCTCCTGGCCTCTGTTACCCTTCCGGGTATAAACTCAGTCCTCACAAGGATGTAACGAAAAGCCCTCTTAGTGACAAAGACTGCAGTCCTGACCTCTGAGTGTCCTGGCACAGGCCCATTCCCAGTGTGCTGAGCTCCCCAGCGAGTATTTATCTGTCCAAACAGGGAGAAACAGAGGCACCTGCTACTGTGGCTGAGATATTAATATTCATAAGCTCTCTCAAAACCCATCTACCTGGGCGGTGCCTGTGGCTCAGTGGGTAGGGCGCTGGTCCCATATACCGAGGGTGGTGGGTTTGAATCCAGCCCTGGACAAACTGTTATCAACAACAAAAAAACTACCTGTATTTGAAGTCTTTTCTTTTTAGAAGTCCTCCTCCAGGTATCATTTTTCTTATTTATAAAATGACTTTAATTTTTTTTTTTTTGAAGTTTTGGCTGGGACCAGGCTTGAACCCACCACCCCTGTATATGGGGCCAGCACCCTACTCCTTGAGCCACAGGCACCGCCCATGACTTGAAATTTTTAAATCATGTAAGTGGTATATGCCTGGAAATCATAATTATTATTACCCAAAATAGACAAAGCAGAAAGGAAAACCCTCTTTGCCCTGCAATCCCATTTCTAAAGACAGTCACTGTTAAAAGGTAGAGCATCTCACAAAATCTCACAGAATGGCTTCTGTATTTATATTAAGCGGCTTCACACTATATAGCCTGTTGTCTCTAACCAGCTTTAATCACACAACGTAATCACAGACATCTTTCCATGTCAGGTACCCTATAATAGATTCCTGATCTCTGGACATTCAGGTCAGTCCCAATGCTTTGTAATTACAAATAATGCTGCAACCAGCATTCCATAGAAAAGTTTAAAAATTGGCCTTTGGTCCATAAAGGCTAAAGTTGGGGATGAAACTCTCCGGGTTTCTGAGAGTTTTCCGCATTGTCTCGGGGGTCAGCTGACAGCAGGCCTGACTGCCACCATGGCGGGTGGTTGAGAGACAGCCCCCAAGCTTGGGAGGGAGCAACCCTCTGCCATCTCTTCACACCTCCTTAACTTAGACACCTCCGATGAAATGCCGAGTGTGAAATCAACTCTCTCATCTCCGGGGTGTCTAACTCAGGAGAGGTTGTCTCTTCCTCCTCCTCCCCCACCTCCACCCCCCTTGGGTACCTCTACTTACCCTGCCTCTGTTTTGAATCTCTAAAATAATGTGACAAGTTAATGATGGTACAATTATCTAAATGTTTAACAGACATGTTATCTAAGTGAGTCGGATTGAGATTCCATCCTGCTGACAATAAACATCGATGGCAGAGCAGAAAGCGATAGGCAAATTATAGCAAACCCTGCAATTTCAATGCTATTAAATTTGGAGGAATAACAGCCTTGAGGCCTGTAAACTCTGAATAAAATAGGCCCTTGTGTTTGTCCAACTATTAAATCAAAATGCTACCAACATCCTAGAAAAAACAAGGCGATTTATGGCCTTTCAAGTTTCAGTTACACATTGGTTTTTATTAACTCCTTTCTGTCATCGGGCAGCGGAGGTGTCACTAAGAAGGGCGAGGAGTGAGAGAGGAAAGGCAGTAGCAGAAAATGGCACAGACAGGGATTAGGGAGAAGTCAAAGGCACACAGGGAGGGGAGTGGAAATCAGGGATCGGGGCTGAGGATGATGATCAGGACTCGGATGCAGGGACACCTCCGGGGGCAAGCAGCAGGTGCCCCAGAAGTCCCATCACAATCACCCCTGGGGACACCAACCCAACTCCAGTCCGACCACTGAATGACTTGTATTATTTAAATCCCTCTGAGCCCGCAGGTCCTCATCAGTGATACCGACACTGAAGCCCACCTCTTAGCGGTGTTATAAGGACTGTACTGGATCATATATCAAAAGCAAATGTACCAGGCACAGACCAAGCCGTGGATGATAGTCCTCAAAGATCTCAGTCTATCATTCCCCTCAAATTTTTAGAATAGTTTTTAAAGGGTGAAATATCTTCCCTTTTAATCCCTTCTTCATATACAGTAGGTATTTAATGCATTGTTATGGAATGAGTTACTGAATGAAGCAAAGGGAATGCCTGCCCACTGGTGAGGGACAGAGCCCACAGACCTCCAAACTAAGTCACCGGCAGCAGCAACCAACACAGCACGCGTCCTTCCACATGGACATGTGTGACCGTCTTTAGTCCTTACAATCCCTACCGATGATAAATCATTTACACACATGAAAAATCAAGGCTAAGAACAATGTGAATATCAAATATAAGTTGAGGATCTTAGACTGCCTATGGAACCACAGGACTCTCAAAGTAGCAAATTTTTCTGCCCAGTTCCCATACTAAAATACTACTCTGCAATCAACAGAGGCAGAGGGACAAAGCAACTTGTCCTATGTGATAAAGCAAGGCCAGGGCAGAGCCAGGCCCAGAACCTGGCTCTCATTTCTCCCAAGTCATCACTGCTTCAAATACCTTGGGGACTCCCCAGCCCCACCAACAATATTCAGCATCATTCCACTATGGGGGGGAGGCTGGGGCAGGGCAGGGGCTGTGTGTGTCCTGCTCCCTGCTGTCTCCTATCCCTGGGGTCCCGCATAACTATCTGGCATAAAGTGGACACTCTTGACGTCCGCTGAGCAAATGAACTTCAGCCTTCTCTAAGCCACACCTGCCTTGGGTCAACTCTCCTGTTCCAATCCTCAAATAGCCAAACACCAGTAAGCCCCACAAAACACTGTCCAAAGCACCAATGCTTCACCTAAAAAGTACTGGAGTGAAGAACAGGCAGAGCACAGAGGATTTTTAGGGTGGTGAAATTACTCTGTACGAAATTCTTTAATACCATGGCAAATACGTGTCATTATACACTTGCCCAAATTATACACACTATACACTTGCATACTGGGTATGCATTACACCGAGAGGACCTCATGTCAACTATGGGTGATGACGTGTCAGTGTAAGGTCACCGTCTGCAACAGATAAACCACTGTGGTATGAGGCTGTGACAGTGGGGCACCTGTGTGTATGTGGACACAGGGTACATGGGAACTCTCTAAACTTTCTACTTAGTTTTGCCATAAGCCTAAAATTGCTCTAAAAATAAAATTAATTTGATAATAAAATTGGATGATTTCAAAACATTCTAGTAGAGACCCCTCCAGAAGGTGGCCGGAGGGGCCTTGCGAGCCACTAGGGGGCACCGTGGAGAAGGGTGGCTGGTCTGGGCCAGCAAGTGACAGCAAGGCCGTCTCTCCCTGCTCCAGAGCAAGCAGCTCCCACAGAGCCGAGAGCCCTGTGCTTGGGAAATAAAACTCTATATTAGGCATCAAACACGCCTTTATAGTAACAGCGTGAAATGAGGTCAAGAGTAAATCCATGCTGGGCACTGACTGTACAAACAGCAGCACATGACTCCCCTCCCCAAGTGCCTATGACGCTCTGCGGCCATTCTCTGGCTCCAACTTTCTCAGGTTAAATTCCTTGGCACCCCATGTGAAACGCTATACAAATCACCTCTGATATTTATAAAAGTCAAATGCCATTATGCTTTCAATGGGGAGGGTGTGCCAAACTGCATGGAGTCTTCGTGTCCCTCTGACGACTCACCATCCTGTCCCCCTCCCCCGCCCCATCTACATATTTGAAACCTTAGGCAGGGGTGTGAGCCTCTTTCTTCCTTTTTTCTCCATGTAAAATTTCATGTGGATTAATTTATTTCTCATCATCTGGCTCCTCCGCACCTTCCCTGGGAGACTGCGGAGACAGCCCTTGGTAGGAGCAGCCAAAACAGTTGCTTACTTTTCTTATTGCTGTAGGACCAGGACGGTCGCCCCAACACTGACTGCTTGGTGTCCAGCTCTGCCCCTCGTGCCAGGACCAGGGCAGGGCTGGCAGCCATCCTGAGGGAAGGAGTGCTGCTGCTCACGGTTTAAACTCCCCTGCCCCGCCTTCTACTCCCGCCAGTCCTCCCAGTCAGCCGCCACGAAGAGTCCTCCAAACAAGAACTCCATTTTCCACCCTGAAGTTCACAGTAACAGACTGTCCCTGAAGCTTTTTTCAAGCATCATTAACATACCAGGAATGAGAGAGGGGCCGGCAGAGCAGGTGGACACACCATGGGTGGAAATACAGTTCTGCACCTTCACAAGGGATGACCATGCAGCTGCAGAGTGTGTGAGAGTGTGTGTGTGAGTGTTCAGTGTGTGTCTGCTGGCTGCTTCCTCCTTTCTGGGACACAGCAAGGTGCCTCCTAGCTTCCTTCATGCTGAAACAGGGTGGCCTCTTGTACAGGGTTCCCTGCGCAGTCCACTCCCTGCTGGAAGGGAAGAACAGAGTCTGCAGCGCAGGCCCTCGGCGGCTGCCAGGCATGCTAGCTGTTTCTGGACTACAAGACTCTCTTGCAGCCAACACGGAGCGGATGAGAACCAGCACCTCCAGATTTACATCTGGTTGAATGGCTTCCCCTGTGACACAGGAATGTGGAAACTAAGCAACTTTTTCTAGGCCAGTACAAGGAAGTACTTATTTTGTAGTCAGAGCGGAGAGAACCTTAGACTGACAATAAGAACTTGCGGGTCCTAATTCCAGTTTGGATTGTTCGTTCTTAGCTGGACCCCTTTTCCAAATATGAGCATTGATCCCCAGGCCTGCACATCAGAGTCAGTGCCAGGCACCCAAGGGAGAAAAGACAAGGTTGAAATATGGGTTCAAGGGCATAGGAGCCTGAGGCACATGTTCTAGCTCTGCCCTGGACTGTCTTCCTTAACTTTTGTGGGTCTTGGTTTTCTCCAGCAAAGACCAGAGAGGAAAAATTGCCTCTACTCTAGAACTATAGTAAAGACTTAATAAAATCCTCCTCAAAAATAACCAGTAGGCAGCGGTTCTCAACCTGTGGGTCATGACCCCTTTTTAACAGTGAAAATACATTGCGGCATTAGGAAGGTTGAGAACCGCTACTGGAGTACAGCCACTGAATTATGCTAATGCAAGTTCAACCTACATCTTCATTTCCTTCACAGCACTGAAAGCTTCAGGAAGGCAGGGACCAAGTTTAGTTCACCATTACATCCTGGGTCTACAAGGTACCTAGCACTTAGCAGGTACTTAAAGACTCAGGCAATAAGTAAATGATGGAATGATGAGATAAACCAGCTGTATGGGCTATTCTGGTCCAAAGCAAACCTGAGCCATTAACCTGGAAGACCTGGAGAGCAGGCTGGGGGCTGAGGGAGAGAAGGGAATTGCATTGGGGCAAGTCTAGAGTCTAGTTCAACTTAGTGCCCTGGACCTATGGAGAATGCCCTTAAGCTTCCCAGTCCCAGAACTCCTAAACCTAGGAAGGACCTTAGCCACCTTTTGTCTGCCTCTTTTCCTTATCAGGGAAAAGGTGGCATGAGATGGAAGGTCCTACTTGAAGAAGACGTGACATCCAGAATACTCAGGTTCCTGGTGGTAGCAGACATGGGACAGACCCCACCAGGAATTCAGTGTTCCTGAGCCTCTGAGAGCAGCAGCCACTGAGGTCTCCTCTCAGACACAGAAGGGCAAGTAAGGTGCTCCTGGAGGTCAGTGCATCTCCTGAATCCTGATTCCAGTTCTGCAACCTGTCCAGCCAAGGTTTATTGTTGGCTGTTTAGATACTGGCAGGATGTGATTCCTCTCGGCAGCTTCGGGCATTCCAGTCCCCAAAGCCTTAAGGTCTATCAAATGTGCTCCCTGAGACTGCTGCAAGTGTGGGACTTCATTCTGCCCCCACTTCTCCACTCACGGAAGGGCTCCAGTGGCTGTGAGCTCGAGGGACACCCTGCAAACATCCTCTTGGCCAAAGGACATAGTCAGAGAACCTGAAAGATCCCACCTCCATCCCCACCTCGGAAAAATACCTGGATACCATCCCTGTTCCTTCACCACTATCACCATTGACTTGGTCCCTCCCTCTTGTGCACCCAGTGGGGAAATCTGTGTTTTCCAAGGCCTCTAATGAAGACCGTGATGCAATAACAGTAACCACCACCTCCATTTACTGAGACGTTACTCCATGCAAGGCCTATGGTGATCACACAGATTACCAAATTAAATCCTCACCCTACCCCTTACACAATAGATACAACAGAGGTCATTACCATCTTGATGTTACAAGGAGGAAACCAAGGCTTAGCAAAGTTAAGCGATCTGCCTATGATAATAAAACATGAAAGTGATGGGGCTGGAATTTGAATCAAGACAGTCTGATTCCAGATCCCAAGTGCTGGCTCAGTACACACCAAATATCCCTAACTTTATACTCCAATTTTAGGCTGCATGGGGTTCCTCTTCCCCACAGTCTGAAAGCTGAGCGACTCTGCCAGGGTCCAAACTTGTATAGTAAGTGATGCCCTCTAGAGATCATCCTGTCCACTTCCCTGTCTCTGGATGGGCCCTGTCCACTTCCCTGCCTCTGGATGGGCCCCGTCCACTTCCCTGCCTCTGGATGGGCCCCGTCCACTTCCCTGCCTCTGGATGGGCCCTGTCCATTTTCCTGCCTCTGGATGGGCCCTGTCCACTTCCCTGCCTCTGGATGGGCCCTGTCCACTTCCCTGTCTCTGGATGGGCCCTGTCCACTTCCCTGCCTCTGGATGGACCCTGTCCACTTCCGTGCCTCTGAATGGGCCCCATCCACTTCCCTGCCTCTGGATGGGCCCTGTCCACTTCCCTGCCTCTGGATGGGCCCTGTCCACTTCCCTGCCTCTGGATGGGCCCGTTCTCCCCAGCAGTCATTTGCTCATCCACCTCTCCTGCTTTCTGTCTCACTCAGCCTGGTCTGCATAGACCTGCCCTGGCCCCAACTCCCCATGTTCAGATCATAAGTTCCCTACATACAGACTGGAAGAGTTCCTACATGGCTTCCTCACCAAGACCTCCCATCTTCTCTTGAGAACAAGCTGAAGACTGTCCCAGCCCCCTACCCTTGAGCTTAACAGTCGAGGCATCTCCCTGCCCTCTAATTAACACCCCCCCAGCCTGTCTGCTGCCCCCAGGCCTGTTCAAGTCCCAAACAGGGATGGACACTGACTTGGACAACATTATGATTTGTAAAACCTTCTCCTAATTAGTTTGACTTTGAATAAAGAGGGTAATTATTTTTAAATTTATTAACTGCTGCCTGGCCGGAGAAGTTTCCAGATCAAATGACATGGAGAAGCTATTTCTGTTCAGTGATGCAGCAATTTATATTACTGATCGGTCATTAAAACCTCTGGCACAAAACCACTTGTGTTTCCTGAGCCAAGATAGTGTCCGTGTGTCAAATTTCAAACCCAGAGTATAAATTAAGCCATTAATGGTATTTATCAGTTTATCTGGACTTAAAGAACTACTTACTAATTTAAGACATTCCTGATATAGAATCTAAGCGGGATGCTGGGTGTGCGTGTAAGTGCACACACGTGCGTGTGTTTTCTCGCTTTTATTTCACTGAACAGGGTAAAAAAAATTCTGACGTGTAAATGAAGTATAAGCATCTCAGAGCTGCCTAGCTGTTAATTCCTCGCTGCTCAGAAGCCCAAACATTTTGGAAGCAGCAGTGTTTTGCAATATGTATTTGTCATAATATAAAAGGTGTAAAGTGATCTCTGTTTATCTCCTCGCAGTGTTTGCTGTACCAAAACAGAAAACTGAAATGTGACAACAAAGCCCGAGCCCAGCCCGATCGCGAGCATGGACTCCTGGAGCACCAACGTGAACCCGTCAGGATCCTGAGGGAGGCGGTGGCCGAGGGGCGCACACAGCAGTGGAGAAAGTCAGGCTATGTGAAGACGCCACTCACTTGAATTGGAAATACTTTCTACTAAGCTCATTTCTCGGTTTCAAGAATACCTGTGAGACACCGTACTAACCCAGCCTAAGCAACCCCACCTATGAGCTGTACTGACTCCCCACATGGCAGCCTTGGCATGAAATTCCCAGGCTCGATCTGACTTGGGGAACTGTATCTACTCTAGGCGGAGGATGTGGGCATCAGGGTCCTGGGGCTCCTTAGTTAAGTGGGTCACAGGGATCCAAAAGATCCCTGCCTGGGACCTGGTCATGAGCCAGGTGATCTCTAGGCAGGCTCATCTGGACCCTGCAGTCCACGGGCCCATGGACAGAACTCAGTCAATGTGCTGGCAGCGGGGAAGCAATGGAAAGGGAGTACTGGAGCTGGAGTTGGGACGAGTTCCAGCCCTCCACCTTCCTAGTGAGTGGCTTCTAGGCCTCCATTTTCCCATCTGTTGAATGGGTATAATAGAGAAAAGTGTTTTATAAGCTAAGATAGCAAGCCTACCAAGTGCATTAGCATTATGTTTACTCCCTGTTCCCCTTTTGGCTTCCTGACAACACCTGGCACCCACCTGGCTTTTCCCACTCCAATAGCTTGGCAATATTTTCAGCATTCTCTATCATCAAGCCTCTCCCTTCCTCCTGGGCCCCAGTTCCTAGAACGGAGATGGCCAGTAGATCTGTGTTCTTGCATTGATTATAAGGGAAGCTGAGAAGCCATCCGGGTTCTGCAGAAAGCGGAGCTATGAAGGATGAATGAGCCCTGGAAGGAGTCACGAGGGTCACCCAGGCCACCTCTCGCCAGAGCTATCCTGAGGGTGAGGCTGCTGCCCTAACCACCACCAGCACTGAGCACAATCCCTGCCCCACACCAAGGCCCTTCACTGCTGGGGGAGCTTGCCCATGGCCCACCCCCAGGCTGGCAGGGATCCTCTCTCAAAGCATCCACCCTGGTCTCTGCTCCTAAATTGGATGCATTTTCTCTATTCCTCGCCCCTTTGAGTCTTTATTGAGTGAGCATCAGCTACGTTTTACCCCAACATCAGCAGGGGGTACTAGGTAGCTGACCTCTCTCTGGTAAATCCCCCTCCTCCAGGAGAGGAGCCCCATCCCTAAGGTCTCCAGGAAAAAACAAAGGACCCAGACCACCACCCTGGGATTCCCAGTTCATTTTAAGAACAAGGCATCTGCCAATATTGGTCACCCCATCTCCCTAGCACGTACCAGGATGTAAGAGGTGCTCCAGCTGTGTCTAGGGTCTGCCTGGGATAGCCCAGCTGCTCACCCCTCAAGGACTCAGCTTCTTCCCCTGCCTCTGGCAGAGAGGGCAGCTTGCTCCCCGCTGCTGCAAATTTAATCTGGATGGACGGAGTTAAGCTGCTCAGCAAAGCTGGCTCAAGGCTCAGTCTCTTCAGCCCCCCAGATTAGAATCCTCAGAGTGGGGTTCTTGGTTAAGCGTGGCCTGGCAATAAGAAAATAAGTCGGCTCGGCGCCTATAGCTCACCGGGCTAAGGCGCCAGCCACGTACACCTAAGGTGGTGGGTTCGAATCCCCAGCCCGGACCCGCCAAACAACAATGACGGCTGCAACCAAAAAATAGCCGGGCGTTGTGGCGGGCGCCTGTGGTCCCAGCTACTTGGGAGGCGGAGGCAGGAGACTCGCTTGAGCCCAGGAGTTGGAGGTTGCTGTGAGCTGTAGAGCCACGGCACTCTACCCAGGGGGACAGCTTGAGGCTCTGTCTCAAAAAAAAAAAAAAAAAAAAAAAAAAAAATAAGAAAATAAGTCCTCCCCTGGCTTTCAGAACAACAAAATCTGGTACTCTGGGCCAAATAATCTAGCCAAGTTACCTTCTCTATACCCAAGCAAAAGAGATGCTGATGGTAATAACAGCTCACCTATAGAGCTCTCCTCCCATCACAGCAGAACGGGGCAGCACCAGGCCAGTGCCCCTGATACCGGTGTGAAAAGGCCTGTTTTCTACACAGGAGAGGAAAGATAAGAACTTATAAATATTGGTGACAATTATTAACAGCATCTGACTGGTCTTCCTTCTTCCACAACAGTGTCCTGTGGTAGAAGATAGCTGCCACAAAGTCTTCCTTCCCAGCAGGTCCCTGTCACTCCCCCACTGGTTAGGAAAGTCTGGCCTTCCACTACCTTGAATCTGTGGCTGACTGTAAGACCCAGTGGACGTGATGCTGTGTTTCCAGCCTAGCTCTTAAGAAGGCTGGCAGCTTCTGCTTCCTGATCCTTCAAGTCCTGAGCTGTCATCTATCAAGTCCAGGCTATTCTCCTGCAGACAGGGGCCACACATTGATAGTCAGATATCAGAAGGAAGAAGCCACCTCGGACATCTAGCCCAGTCAAGTCTTCAGATGACACCAGCTGCAGTCATTACTTGACAAAAACCACAGGAGAGAAACCCCAAGTTCAACGGCCCAGCTGAGCCCAGTCAACAACCCACAGACTTTTCAGAGATAATCACGTGTTGCTGTTTTAAGCTACTGTTGGAATGGGTTGTTACACGGCAACTGACAGCTGAAACTGCCCTGGTCAATTCTCAACACAGAAGCCAGTGTTATCTTTTAAACCCGTAAATCATTTAATGTCATTTTCCAACTCAAAACACTCCAATGGAAACTTTTTCCCCTTCTCTATAAATATATGTGTGTAGATACGTATATATAAATACACATGTAGGTAAAAAAAATTAAAAAAAAAATATATATATATACGTGTAGGGGCGGCGCCTGTGGCTCAAAGGAATAGGGTGCTGGCCCCATATACCAGAGGTGGCGGGTTCAAGCCTGGCCCCAGCCAAAACTGCAAAAAAAAAAAAAAGAGGGTCATCCTGAACCATTCATTCAATTCATGCACTCACGGGCAATGTGCAGGCCCCTGGGGAGCAGTGGAGAGAGAGCGCACACTGGATTTGGGCCAAGTCCCAGCTCTCCACTTCCCAGTGGGGAGCTTTGCTAGGCTACAGCACAGAGCGTCCCTGCACAAACCTTGACAGCGCAGCTACTGCACCCCTAGACTTAGGTGGTATGGCTACCGCTCCTGGGCTACAGACCCATCCATCGTGTTACTGTACCGAATACTGAAGGCAATGTAACGCAGTGCTAAGTACGTGTGTATCTAGACATCTCTAATGTGAAGAAGGTAGAGTAAAAATCTGATATTATAATCTATGCGGCCATCGTTGTATATGTGGTCCATTATTGACCAAAACATTCCTATGTGGTGCATGAATGACCTTGTGCATGTGTGTCGGGGTGTGTGTGTATCTATATAGATATAGAATTCAGGGGTCCTCAAACTTTTTAAACAGAGGGCCAGTTCACTGTCCCTCAGACCATTGGAGGGCCGGACTGCAGGCCCCAGGACAAGTCGGCTGCTAAGCAGGACAGGCAGCAGCAACAAAAACACCCAGCAGACTGGATAAATGTCCTAGGCGGGCTGCATGAGGCCCGCGGGCCGTAGTTTGAGGACGCCTGATATAGATCGATGACAGGTGGTATGTTTGATACCAGGGCCTCTTCCTGACACATGGTAGAGCTCATTGTTACACACAAATACACAAAGCATACACAGCTTTGCTGAGATATAATGTACAATTCCCATCTTTGAAAGTGTGCAGGTCTATGGAATTTATTTTTATTTTTTGAGACAGAATCTCCCTTTGTCACCCTCGGTAGAGTGCAGTGGCCTCACAGCTCACAGCAACCTCAAACTCTTGGGCTCAAGCAATTCTCTTGCCTCAGCCTCC
>NW_003852481.1:5949651-5971524 GCF_000181295.1 Otolemur garnettii | reverse complement strand
TTTTTGTTTTGGTTGCAGCCGTCATTGTTGTTTGGCGGGTCCGGGCTGGGGATTCGAACCCGCTACCTTAGGTGTACGTGGCTGGCGCCTTAGCCGGTTGAGCCATAGGCGCCAAGCCTATAATGGGGTTTTTTTTTGGATCACAACGTAAGTCAAGCAGCATCTGTATTCTGAGCTGTGCAACCATCACCACAATCAATTTTAGAAAATTTTCATCACTCCAAAAAGAAACCCCATATCCATTAACAGTCATTATCTATTTCCCCCCAACTTCCCCTGCCCCCAGCACCTACTCATGTACTTTCTGTCTTTATAGATTTGCTTATTGTGGACGTTTCACATGAATAGAATTATATAACACGTGGCTGCTTTCACTGAACATGTTACGAACACGTATCATGTATCAGTACTTCATTCTTTTTTATGGCCACATAATAGTCCACGATAAGGATATACCATATTTTGTTTATGTGTTCATCAGTGGATCGATGGACATTGGGTTGTTTCCCTCTTTTTCTGTAAGTTTTTGAGTGGACACAAGTCTTCGTTTCTCTTGGGTATATGCCCAGGAGAGAAATTGCTGAAACTACGTGTAGGCTTCTGAGGAGCTGCCAAACTGTTTTCCAAAGTGGCCATACCATCTTATGTTGCCCCCAGTAGAGTATGAGGGTTCTGATTCTTCCACATCCTTGATAACACTTGATACTATCTGTATTTTTATTATAATCATTTTTTAGTGGTACCAAGAGTACCTCATTGTGGGTTGTTGTTTTTTTTTTTTTGAGACAGAGTCCCACTATGTCACCCTTGGTAGAGTGCAGTGGCGTCACAGCTCACAGCAACCTCCAACTCTTGGGCTTAAACAATTCTCTTGCCTCAGCCTCCCAAATAGCTGGACCTGCAAGCACCTGCCACAACACCCAGCTATTTTTGGTTGCAGTTGTCATTGTTATTTTAGCTGGCCCAGGCCGGGTTCAAACTCACCAGCCTTGGGTCTATGTGGCTGGCACCATAACCACCGTGCTGTGGGCACCGAGCCCTCATTGTGGTTTTGATCTAAATCTCCTTGGAGCTGATGGAGTAGGGCATCTTATCTTTTTATGTGCTTACCAGCTATGTGTCTACCCTTGGAGACAGGTGTGTTCAGGCCCTTTGCTTATTCTTAGATTTGTATTTTTCTTTTAATTGTAAGAGCTCTTTTTACTTCTAGCTTTAAGTTCCTGCTCAGATATATATTTGTAAATATTCCCTCTCCTTCCAAAGGACTCTTAGCACTCGCAGAATAGAATCCAGATGCCTTTCTTAGGCGAGAGGCCTGCCTGATCCTGCCTTCATCCCCTCTTCCCTCTGCCCATCACTGGCCTGTTCCTCCAACGTGTCGGCCTCAGGGCTTTTGCAAGCGCTCACTCCCTTTGCTTAGAGATCCTTCCTGGAAGTCTTCCTTGCTTTAAGTCTCTGTTTAGATATCGCCTTCTTACAGATCCCCGACCATTTTATCACAGCCTCATTCTCCCTGTCTTTCTCTATCCTTTATCCTGCTTTCTTTTTTTCTTAGTGGCACTTAGTATGAATAACCTGACATCATATCACACACTTATGTGCCGAGACCGTTTCTCAGTTAGAATTTCAGTTCCATGAGGGGAAGGAATGTTGTTTGTCTGTCTCCTGTTACTAGATCTTAAAAGCCCAAACAGTGCCAGACATATCTGGGCACTTGATAGGAACTTGATAGATGTCTATTAAATGAAATATACCCACTACTGTTACTTGAATGCTTACTATGAGTAAATGCGCCACATAGCACTTCAAATAAAATACCTTATTTAATTCCCACGACAACCCTATGCTATGAGGTAGATCCTATTGTTACTCTATTTTCTAACAGACGAGAAACCTAAACTAAGAGTTTAAATAATTTATCCGTGATCCTACGAACAGGAAGTAGCAGAATCAGGATTAACCCAGGCAGTCTTAAGGCATGAACTACAAGGCTCTATCACGCCTCCCCCAATTACTGATTTGCCAAGCAAGTCCCTCTCCCTCCTTCCAGCCTCAGTTTCCTCACTGTGACACGGGCGCACCTTCCTCCCTTACAAGGTTCCTGAACAACTTGCCAAGTAGAATCAGGCGAAGCACCAGCAAGAGTGCCTGGCACGTCAGGAGCATTGGGTAAGGGTGAGCTGCTGTGATGATGATGTGATGATAATGATGGCAGTGATGCTGATTATAATAATAAGATGACTTTAGTGCTGTGAAATTAATCCTTTGAAATCAAATAAAGCTGTATCATTATTAATTAATACTGTTCAAATGCATCCTTGCGTACAGATTGATTTCATGTAGACAATGCCTCAACTCTTGCAGAGGGGGGCCCGGCTTATTCCAGCCACATCAGGGTTCTACCAGATGGAATCCAAAAGATTTCTTGACCAAGGGAAGGGGATGCTTAGATAACAATGCACATTTTCTGAGGCCTCAGTAAGAGTATACTCAACGCCTCCATGAAGGTGGGATCTCAGTGGCCTGTTAGAGACAGGTCTCAGCGTAACCCAGGACAGGGTTCTTATGCGGGAATGTCATATTTGTAAATTCCTATCCAGCCACCCCACAGGCAAGAGGAGCTGGACGCAGCAAAAGCCCTTCCCCACTCACCATTCCCCCAGGAAATGGCCGGCTATCATGTTTGTTAAAAAGAGGTCACCACCAGCCAGTTCACCTCTGTGTGCTATCACACCGTGTGACATCCGGAGGAGGTGGGTCAGGGTCCACTCACCTGTGTGGGTCTGCCTGTGTGTCTCCAGGGCATCCTCCTTCGAAAACTGGGCACCGCACTGATCACAGACGAAGGCTTTGGCTCCCGCTGAAAGAAAGGAGAGGCAGTTACCACCAGAGCAATAGCACGTGGGGGGGCAGTGCTGGGCCACAGCCACACAGGGGCACACGGAGGGGATGAGCTGGGCAGCTGTGAAGACCCTGAGTGAGGAACAACCCGCAGCCCCAGTGATCAGCTCAGACCCTCCTCCAGGAGGTGACCACCCGACTAAGTTCCAAATGTCCTCGCCCAGGATTCAGGCGACAAACTCTGAGAAAGGGGATCTGAACAGCTAGCTCCCGGGAAGGGACAGACAGGAGGAAATAATACCAATGAGGGGACAGGTGCCCTGGTGCCTGAATGGGCTTCACGGGAAAGCAGCAGTGGCTGACCTCGCCCTTCTGGAATACCACAGGGATCTTGGACTCAGTACGCCCTTAACTAAACTCCCAGTCTACCCCCGCTGCTGCCTGCAGCTGACCACTTAAAACCCCTGAATGGCTCCCTGAAGCCTGGAGAACGAGATCCACGCTCCTGACCACAAAGTGCTTCTTGGTGTACTCATCCCTTCTGCTCCCTCTCTCACACCCCAGCCTGCTCCCTTCTTTCCAGCCATGCTGAGCTCGTTGGAGGAGCGATGTTCTTCCTCACTCCAAGGTTCCTGCACTCTCTTCTGCACATCCTCCACCTCTGATGTCCTTCCCCGATCCCCTGGCCACTGTGGCATAGCCAGAGCCGCTATTCATCACTTAGGTACCAGCTATGACACCGGCACCCCATCACTGGGTGAGGTGACCCTTCTTCGTGCTCCCACAGCATCCTCTACGTTCGAGTTCTTGGCCCCCCTGCAGTACTCCGGTCTAAATGCCCAGGGACCTGTCCCCCTCCCCCACTACACAGTAAGCTTGTCATCTTGCCCACAGCTGCATCTGTCTGACACACGGTGGGAACCTATTACTACCCATATTTGTGGAATAAACAAAATGCATTCAGAGCCACTCAATTTAATAGACGTTTTTAGAACCATTATTTACAAGGCCAGGCGTGACAACGGCACCATGTCAAGATGAAACAGTACTTTTTGTCACTGGCTAATAATCTTCAAGGCTTTAATATGTTATCTGGTCCAGGGGGTCATCTGTCACAAGCCTGGACACTTTTCCCTTCAAGATGTCCCCTAAATGCATCTCTTTCACTGCATGTTGATAATCACTGCCCCACCCAGGCCCTGGTATCATATCCAGAGCACTATAAGATTCAAGGATGGTTTCCACACCGCCAGCCACCCTCCCTCACCGCTAGGTCTCTGAACACTTTTCTGTACATCTTGTCCCTCTGACAATCTCCCCTGCTTCCCTGGCCACTCTGGGGCCCCTCGATCCCTCACATTTCCTTACTCCACAAGATACGACGGCTCACAATTTGTACTGATTCTAAATCTCTCCACTTGGTGTCAAGGCTTCGCATAACCTGTCCCCATTAGCTGCCCAACTTCATGGTAGGCTGTCCTCACTGGCCCTGTCCGTCCACGCTGAATCTCTGTGCTTGCCCATTGTCCAGTCCTGCCCCTCCCTCTATCCCAGTCCCATTCCATTCTCAAGACCAGAGTTTATGGACACTAAATTCTGCAGCAGCCAGGCGCGGTGGCGCACACCTGTAATCTTAGCACTCTGGGAGGCCAAGGCAGGACAATTGCATGAGCTCAGGAATTCAAGACCAGCCTGAGCAAGAGTGAGACCCCATCTCTAGTAAAAGTCACCCAGCTACTTAGGAGGCTGAGGCAAGAGGATCACTGGAACCAAAGAGTTGGAGGTTGCTATTGGTTATGATGACACCACAGCATTCCAACCAGGGTGAGAAAGTTGGACTGTGTCTTAAAACAACAACAACAACTAAGCCCTCCAGCCCCTTCCTGCTCTGCCCTTTAAACCTACCACTGCATTTTGTTCTTTTCCGTATGCCTCAGCACTTTTTTCAGAATACCTGTGTTTTGGTTTTGCATTAGGGCCTTGTAAGAGCCAGAACTACTCTCACATACATGCAGTCCACAGTGCTGTTTTCAAATCACCTCCAATTCCCTGAGGCTTTACTATATACCAGGCATGGTGCTAAGTGCTGAATACTAAATATGCATCACAGCAATCATCCTAGCAGCCATTTATAAAATACTATTATCCCTATTTTGCAGATGAGTAAATTCCAGCTCAGAGAGGTTAAGTGCTTTGCCCAATATTAATAGCAAGGAACAACAGAGGTGAATTCCAACCCAGGCAGCTTGACTTCACAGCCTTCCCTCTTAATCCCTGTGCCCTTCAGCCTCCCTAGGGTTCCACCTTCAGTGATGCTCCATGGACGAGTCGACCGCAGTGGCTCAGACCCACAATCCCAGCACTTTGGAAGACTGAGGCAGGTGGACCGCCTGAGCTCAGGAGTACCAGACCAGCCTGAGCAAGTGTGAGACCTCATCTCTACTAAAAAGAACAGCAGCCACTGTGGCACATATCTGTAGTCCCAGCTACTTGGGAGGCTGAGGCAAGAGGATCACTTGAGCCCAAGAGTTTGAGGTTGCTGTGAGCTATGACAACACAGCACTCTACTCAGGGTGACAGAGTGAGACTCTGTCTCAAAAAGAAAAAAATAATAATTTTTCATGGATAAAACCTCATGGTGGAGTCTGGGTTTCCTTCTCTCAACTCAAAAAAAAAAAAAAAAAGAAAACTCCAATTTCCCATTTTACACACCAGAGCTTTTAATGAAATTGTATCTGGAAAAATGGTTCCACTACTCTTAAAACGTTTGAAAAATAACTCTAAATACAAGCTGTACCAGCACAGACGTAAACACCAGTGAACGGTTCCTGCCAGTGGGACTGTTGGAGGAGGATGAGGAGCAGGTGCAGAAGGTGGGGGTCCCAGGCAGGCAATGACCTGGTCTACCTCACTGACACCTGCATTCCCACCATGAGCAGGAGATTCTCCAGGCAGTGCCCAGGGAGTTGACTGAGTACCAAAGTACCCCAGGGAAAATATAAAATCACTTTAAAAATAAATACTGCCATTTGTCTTAGGTGGCTGGGTTGAAATGTCCTCCAGGCAGGGAGAATGGCACGGTGACCTCTGGGTGTCCCTGGGTGCTGCAGGGGGTCCTCAGGCCAAGCACCTGGTACATGGCTTATAGAGCTTTGAAGAAAGAGCCAAGAAAATTTCCATCGGGGATGACGCAAAGCAGTCACAATGCGTGTTCACAGAGGTGGCAGCCAAGACCACTTTTTATTCATTCACCCTGGAAATGCAGAAGGTACCTCAAACAGCAGAGTGGGCCCCAATGGGGAGGCTGGGGCTACATGAAGCCATAGCTCCCTTGCAGCCAGAAACTTCCCCCATGTCCCATCAAAATCATTAGCCGTCAATGATTTTCTGTGGGTCTGTAAGGGATCTGATTTCAATTATCTTTCTTTCTTTGATTGTCTGTTTTCATGGCTCCCTAGAGAACCGGGGAGCACAGGCCCAAGGGGGATGGCCAGGCTACAGAGGCAGGTCGCCTCGTGGGCTCCCCATCACTCCGGAGCCCACAGCCGGCTTCCAAGGGATGTGGTACGGCGGGTTCTTAGAAAACAGCCTTCACTGTGGCTGTCGCCTCTTCTCGCTTTAATGAGTGAGAAGCAGAGAGAAGGGAAGGAGGGCAGGTAGGGACTCGGGCCGGATGTGTGCCATCAGACAAGTGCAGATGAAGATAAAACAGATGAGCACACGTGATCAAGCCAAAGCTGCTGGCTTGGCCCAAGCCTGACCACAGCCCCTTGCCTTCAAAGTCCCACCACATCCCCACCTCGCGGAAGTCACGAAACTGAGCTGAGTACGTGAAAAACCTGTCCTCAGCCAGTCTGGGTCAGACTTCTCGTCAAACACAGACACCACCGGCTCCGCAGCCAGTCCCCACTCCCGAAGCCCTGGTCTTCCTCCCACCACCACCCAGACAGACTCTGACAACACCCCCCACCTCCCCAGGGTGAGCCAAGGAGCAAAGACAGGCAGTGCCACAGCCACACCAGCCGAGCAGAGGGAGACAGACAAAATCCTTCTCCTGAGGAGGCTTGTGCCTTTAAATCGTCTCTGTAATGGCTGGCTCAGAGGCAGAAATATTTGGCAGCCCTGAAATTAAAAGTGATAAATTTCCTCGCCAAGCTTTGATCGATAATAGAGGCCTCATCTGTTAATCAATAAGACAGTCTCTGCCTGTTTACGGTGCATATGTTGCTCACTGCTGCCTTCAGTATGATGTCAAGTTTGCATTCAGAGCAACTCAAGTGTGTATAAACCACATGGCTATTCCCAAAATGCATTACGGTGACATCACTCAGCCACTGATACATTTATAAAGCATCAATGGGAGGGGGACGAGGGAGAGAAGGAGGTCATGCCAGATGAACACAACGGGTGCATATGGGCCTAGTAACAGCATTTAGCCCCCACAAAATTTTCTGGGCTCATCCTGGAGTGGGGAGAAGTTCAGGGACACAGCTCAGGGATGGCCGTGACTCATCAGATCCTTCCTGCACACAGGGTCTGAATTTTGGGCATCCATCAAGTACAAGCCAAGAAGTGGATTACAGTAAATAAACAAAATTCCTGTCCTCATGGAGTTTACATTTAAAAGGGGAAGGCGGATTTTCAAAAAGCAAGTAAACATAAAACAGGCCAGGTGGTGCTAAGTGACAGAAAGAGCAATACATTAAGTGAAGAGAGCGTGCCAGGGCTGCTCTGTGACGCAGGCTGGTCAGGGAAGACCTCTCTGATGAGCTGACACCTATGTGGAAAGGTGAAGGTGAGGCCATGCCAGGCACAGGAAAAGCATGAAGGGCAGCTACACAGAATGCAGCCGGTGAGGGCAGAGTGGGACAGGGCGTGCAAGGGACAGGTTCAGGAAGGGAAATTAAACAAGGGAGAACGGCAGACAGTAAAGGGGGCTAGAGCTTCGCTCTCCTCCATAGCAGTCACAGATCCGAGGGAACCAAGGAAAGGAATAGCAGGATCTATTGGGAGAACTGGGTCCCGCGCCGGACTTGACCACTCCCTGCTGTGGCCATCACACGTCAATGCACCCACTTCCCGATCTGTTAAGTGGGAATGACTGCTACTGCCTCAGGGAGGCTGCTATGAGGACTGACAAAGGTAACAGACAGTAATGGACCCAAAACACCAAGCACCCTGCAGGTGCCATAAGAGATCATTGATCATTACACCTCAGGAGGCAATGCAGTGTGGTTAAGAGCTCAGGACTGGGGTCAGACAGTCCGGAGTTCAAATCCCAGCTGAGCTGGGTCCTTCAGAAGGTTGTAACAAGGTGGGTGAAGTGCTCCTCCCATATCTAGCAGGGAGACGAATAGAACCAGTGAGCAGCCGCTACCATCATCACCAGTCACGACTCCTTTAAGAAAGAGCTCCCTTTAGTGCAATTAAAGGATGATTGATTTACTGGAATCGGATGTACAGTTATTTGGGGGCCATTTATCTTGTGTAAAGTGAGTCTTGAATTTATAACGATGTATTGCACCGCACGCACATGCACACATGTACGTGAGCACATGCACAGACACTCACACTTACCCACCCCCCCACCCCCCCCCCACACTCCTTGTCTAATTTAAAGGTGAGTGATTGTTTTGTTGAGGGGAGCAGAGAAACCTGTCATAGAACCGTTATTGGCAGCTATCCACTAACCCGGCTCTGAAGTCTTCCCTGGACAAGTCTCAGGAGCCCCATCCCACTGCCCTGTTTCTGGGCTCGTCTCTGGTTCCCTAGCAGACGGTAAGCACGCTGAGAGCAGGCTCACATCCGTCGTGGGCTCTCCTGTATTACCGACATCTCACGTCCTGCCTGGCATGCAATTTATGCTCACTAAACGTCTGTTAACGAAGAAAACCCTAGGCAGGTGTCTGGGTGCAGAACTGGTCTGGAAAGGGGCAGCAGCCTTTCAGGGCACTGCCAGGCTGTCCCCTAGGGGGTGGCAGAGTCCTTATTCTACACACTCTAAGTTGTCCACTGCCCTTTTATAAAAACTCAAGGACTGGGTCTCGGGCAGTTCCCAGGAAAGGTTAGGAAGCGGGGCTGTCTGCTTCCTCTGGAGCAAGACCTCCCTCTCTTCAGCCCTTCTGCTCCCAACCCAGCTGGCCTGCATGCCAACCCCAGCAGCAAACACACCACCCTCTCTCCAGCACACCCTGCGAGCCTTCTATCCCCATCAAGCCCTCAACTGACAGGCAGTGAGCTGCTGGGTGACTCTCCGACCCTGCCAGGCACAGAGTTTATCTGAAAATTGATGTACCCAACTGTTAAAGAGACAGACCACAGACATCCTTGCCCCCGCCAGTCTCTCAGAGATCCTACAGACGAGAGCTTCTGGATGTTCTCAGCGCCACTTGGGAGTGGGGAGGTGTCTGATCATTTTGGGCTTCCCAAACCTATACCTTTCTCCCTTCCCCCCTAGCTCCAGAAGGTAAGACAGGGGATAGGGGAAGGAGGAGGGTTCAAATCAAGCTGAGGTCTGGTAGAAAGAGAGGGTGCAGATGCCAGCGCCCTCGCTGAGGCCTCTGTGTGTGGGTGCCAAGGAGTGCCCTGAATCATAGAAACAAAAGAGAGACCAGCCAGGAACACAGTTTCAAAAAACATAAAGCTTTCGCTACATGCCCAGGATTCCAACGACAAGGCAGCTGAAATATAGGAGAAGTGGCGACAAGCCCTCTGCAGCTGCCCTCACACCCCTGCCTGTGGCCTCTCCCCCATGGCAATCTATAGAGTTTCCACCCCACCATGCCTTCCTAAGAAATGGGGCCGGGGTGCGTGCTGAGCACCTAGGAAGGCAGTGGAAGACGCTGAACACGATCAGACACGAGGTGGTGTCTTTCTGGAGGAAACAGGCAGAAGCCAATGAGAGAAGGAAAAAAAATTCCAGAGCCCTCCCTCTCCAAACCCTCTCCCACCCCCATGCTAATAAGAAGGAAAAAGAAAAGAACCACTGAAAAAATACCTCGTGTTTGCCAGCAACTAATGTTGAGTGGTGTGTCCTTTTTTAAAAAAAAAAAAAAAATTCCTTGAGATTTTAAAATAAACATCTTGAATGTTCTGATGAGATATGCATGCCTGCTTACATAAGGAAGTACAAAGTGTACCAAAACAGCAGACCCAAAAAAAGCGTAAGCTGTCAGAACAATGAGTACAGACGCAGGGCATTTTACAACAGGCCATGGTGTACAGTTTTATTTACAGTACCTCTTATCAGACAGAGAACAGTACACTGGCTGCCAATTCCAAAGGCCGGCACTGTGTGTTCTTTCCCTCAAGGAGATGTGTGCTCCCCAAGAGGAGCTGGAAGGCATGCTCGCTCGCTCTCTCTCCCTCTCACCTGCTCTTTCTCTGCCTCTCTTTCTCCTTTATCAACAAAATAAAGAAATGATACAGAACCAGAATTCCTATCAGGTCTCAGGAAAGAGGATGAAAGGAGAGCAGGTGGGCTGAGGCTGGCTGACTAGATGAGAAACCAGCAGCCCTATCTCCTGGTTCAGGGTCTGGGTCAAGGACAGCTGTAGCTGACGACCTCAAAGCCCGGCCTCACCGCAGGATGGGAGGGTGAATGAACAAATGACGTGGGGTTCCAAATCAAAGACGGGGCTCAGACAACCACCAGGAAAGTTACCCAGGCTGAGCAACTCACACGGGACTGAGGGTGGCTGGTTTTCAGATCTGAAGTCAGTTTCCCACCAAAGACTGGTAAAGGGCTAACACCTCACACTTGGTTAAAGCCCCAAGGTCTCGTCTGTGTAAGACTAGACCTTGGAATGGGTCAAGAGGAAGTGCTGAGGC
Source organism: Otolemur garnettii (assembly GCF_000181295.1). Lineage (NCBI taxonomy): Eukaryota > Metazoa > Chordata > Mammalia > Primates > Galagidae > Otolemur > Otolemur garnettii. Next base: position 5,960,853 of record NW_003852481.1, on the reverse strand, counting down.
ATCTCTTCATCTGAGAGAACGTTTCTTATCCTCTCCCATAAATGTCATGTGATTGGGAGGCCGCACATGGCCTGGTGTCTTCGGCTTTTATGGAGAGCCCCACTCTCGAGTCCCACAGAGAGAACACTGGTCTCCTTGCCCCTGTCTCTGCAGCTCAATTCTCAGCCAAGGAGGCTTGGAGAGCGCCTTTGTTAGCACTTTTAGCACCAGCAGGTAATCCTGAAGGCTTAGACACGCTGCCCACAGCCTGGACAAACGCAAACAAGCCACATGAGGCTGCGCGGTGAAGTAGTTTAAGAACACTCACTGGAATCACACAAACTCAGAGCCAAGTCCCAGATCTATCATGGACACCCTGGACAAGCCAATCATCTTTTCTAGGTCTGTGTCCTCACCTACAAAACTGGGCTTAAGAGTGTTTATGTCACAGGGTTGGTTGAGCAATGATTAATTTAAATAATATACGTGAGTTTTCAACACTGTCCCTGGCATACTGTAAGTGCTCAATAAATGCTAGCTGTCATTAACATGAACACTGGTATCGCCATTATGTAATGCCCTGAGGTGAATGGATGAGACGCACAAATGTCAAATGCATGCAAATGGCATCTGACACCATTTAAACAAGACACAGAGAAAGAAGGGGGGAAAGATGGACACGCTAGAGGCCAAGGCTCCACGGAGCAGACCTTCTCCAGGGGGTGGAAGGCAAAGGCAGGCAGGTGATACTAATCACTGTGCAGCCCTCCCCGGAGAAACCCTGCTACACACATCATACAAGTAAAGGCAGGGCCAGATCGCTCTTCCCCAGAGGGCACCAAGGACATGGCATCTCCACAGTCAGCTGCTGTCATCACTCACGGCCAATTTTTAATGGCATTATTATCCTGCTAGTGCCTACCCAGAAGGTAACGGAGGAGTGCAAACCAGTTTAAGGCAGATTATTTTAAATAAAAATACAAATAAGATGTTAAGCTTACTGCAGATTTGAAACCTTAAAAATCCTCCTGAAGGTTAAGAGCAGTGATTTGGGGGTCTTAGCTCACCACTGCCTCTCACTGCTTTCCTCCCCTAGCAACTTCCACAACTGGGAAATCGAGGTACGGCAGGCTTCATTCAACACAAGGGCACACAAGCCTCTCTTACTTAGGAATGTCAGCTCTGCTATGACGGGACAGACGTCTGTCCATACATGCCTTGTCAACTGGGAGATCTCCCCGAGGTTCAGTCAAGCCCCACAAACTGAGTCCTACCGTGGACAGTGGCCGGACATGGCTTTGGGGCTGTTCCACTCACTGGTGGTCTTGTTCCAGCATCAACTCTGTAGCCTCAATTCCTTAGAGTGGGGCCATTAACTCTCATAAGATAGTTTAAGCAAGAATCTAGATGAAGTACTTGGCATGCATACACACAGTAGGTGCTCAAGTCATGGTCATTGTTAGGGTTATAGAATAATTTCCCTTTGCCAAGCTAATGAGTACCATGAGACTGTCCGCTGGCCAGAGCTTCCAGGAGCTCCAGCCCATAATATCTCTAGTCCCATAGCTTCTGGGAGAAGGCCTGACTGCAGTGAGTTGAGTAGATGTGATGCTACATTCTACAGGGATCTTATACGCGTGATACTCCACTGTCTGGGGGAGAAATGGGCCCTTTGGTGAGACAAGGTAGAGTTCCCAAAGTACCCAGAGAAACTGACTCAGGGCCCCAACTGTCACTGCCGGAGCTGTGTGACCCTTGGTGAAGGCTTTCACCACTCCACCTATAAATGACAAATCTTAAACTTGGACATCTCTAAGAGGGAGGAAAGATGAAAAGATGAATGGGTGTTGTGTGAGAAGCTGGAAGCTCAATGCAAAGAAAGTAAGTTACTATGCTGTGGCTGTAAAAGGGAGCTCAAATGCTTACAGGCCTTGGCACTGGGAAGGTGCCAGGGGGACCAAGCTAGAGCTGGGCTCCCCAGTTCAGCCAGCAGGATCCCTCTCGGGGGAAATACTTTGCTCTACTGGGCTGGCAAAATGGAACAGAGTCCAGACACTGGGAGAATCATTAGCCAGAGTCAGACTGAGCCAATTAAGTTGTGTCAGAAGCTGACCCCTGAGTTCCAGGGAACACCTGGGCTTTCAGGTGCTCATAGCTTTGTTTTGTTTAAGAGAGACAGCATTGCAGTCTTGGCATTTGTAAGAGGCTGGGTAAAAAAGCCAGAGAAATGAGACTGAGGATTTCTGCCATGTTTTTATGCGATAACTCCTCAATCCCTGGACGCCAACAATCACCTTCCTTCCTGGGTCCACTCAGGGATTCTCAAGTGAGAAGTTCATGATGAGAAGAGGGGCTTCTGCTGGCACCCAGCGCTCGAAAAGCTCCATGTTAACCTGAGCCACTGGTCTCCTCTCGTCCTCAATGACCTCCATCCTGTCTTCTGAAGCAACTTCAGAGAGTCTGTCTATGGTCCTGCACCCTAAATACAGTGTGGGGGATCACCCCTCTTTTCCAGGGTAAGACTCATGACATTGCCTGGGTAATGGGAAGGTGAAAATCAAGACCCATCTGGAGGCAGTGGCCAGGATCATACTGGCCCCAGATACATTCCAAGCTGTATCTACCACCACCTTGGTCCCCCAACATCCCCTGACACGCTCTCTGCTGAAATTTTCTGCTTAAAGACGTCTGTCTACTCAGCCGTAGTGGCTTTCTGCTCCTCCTGCCCTTTCTCCAAGCTGGTTACTTCCACCCTCATTTCTCACCGACTGAAAAGTATGCTGAGTCCTCTTACAAGGCCAGGATCTCTATATTGATAATTCCTTCATTCCCAGAATCCCCTGTTCTCTCCCAATTCTTCTCCACAATCTCCCTCCAGTGCCACTCGTGACTGTCTCTATGGTGTGTATGTGGTGTGCACGCCACTTGCGACTGTCTTTTAAGTTCAATCACCCTTAGGGAACCCTACTTCAACAAATGGCAAGACACAAAGCCTTGCAGAAGGCTCAAGATGCTGTCTCAAGTGTGATAACCACTGCACTCGTCCAGAAACCAGTTAGCAGAGCTGTGTATACATGTGTCTGTTGACTGTTCCCTTGGCTGCGAGCTGCATAAACCCTGCAGATGGGAGCTTCTCTTCTGGAAACTCCGCCAGGAAGCAGGACCACAGTTCTCCTAGATGTCCTAACAGGGCTGCAGGGAAGAGGAAGGGTTCAGTCTGGACAGGAGCCCCCCTGTCTAAGCAGGACCCTTGCTATGCTCCCATGACAGATGGTTTAGCAGGAAGAATGTGGGATTTGATGTCGACACATCTGAGATTTTAGCTCAGCTAGCCACTCTACATCAGGAGCATCAGCAGATTGGCCTCTCTGAGCCTTGGTTTCCTTACCTGCTATGATGATACATCCCTCCCATCCTTAAAACAGGATTGCAAAGTTGCATAATCCCAGGGACAACACTCAGAAATGAGGCTGCAAGGTTTAAACGAGATGATGCACTTGAAGGTAGCAAGCACAGAAAGTGGAACTCAACAGCCACACAGTGATGACTCTTTCTCTCCTTCCAAGGATCCCAGAGGTCCAGCCAGGCCCATCTTTCAATGAGAATCTAGCATGCTTCTGTCACAGCACTGACAGTAATCACAATAAAGTATTAATAACACGTACCACCCGTTTATCATGACACAAGCATTGTGCCAACTACTTTATAAGCAATATATCATTTAATTCTCCCAACAACTCTAAGATCACTCCCCATTTCATAGATGTGAAAACAGGTTTTAAAAGCCTAGATTACTTGCCCAAGTTCTCGTAACTAGTAAGTGTCAAAGAAAAAGCAAGAACTCTCCATCAGTCTGGCAGCATAGGGAGACCACCTAACCAGAAAGGCCTTTGATCATATAAAAGGTTAAAAAGTAAGAAGTTCATATTAAGGGGAATAGAAAAAGGTCCCAAAGGCAGTGCACCCCTCTGCAATTCTTCACACTCCAACTTGCCCTTTGGCATCAGATCTTCCCCCAGGATGCCAAAGCCAACGTCCTTGTTTCATGCACTCTTCTCTGAGCCCCTGCCCCATTAGAACAACCCTCAACTCCTGGTCCAGGCATGGAACAGCACTGACCATCAGAGAATGCCTGGCTGGGGAGCCAGCAGCATCAGGGCCCAGATCTGGCTCTACTATGGCCTTCAATGTATTCTAAGACACTGCTTTCCTTGGCCTCAGTTTCTGCATCTGCAAAATAGACATCATGTTTGTAGCCCCTCCTAGACGCCTAAAGCTATTCTAAGGAGGCACGAGTGGGTCAAAGACATGAGATTGTATGGGGCGTTACAGAGGAAAAGGTACAACCAATCTTTAAGACTGACTTTCAAAACTCCAGTTAGGTATGTCCCTAAAGCTTGAGTCTCTTCTCAGGCTGACTTCTCCTGTTGACTTCTAAGCAAGCACGATGTTCTATCATAAAAAACAATCAATTGCATTCACTTAAAGTAGAAAAAATGGCCTCTCACATTGATGAATCACATCGAACTACAAAGAATGAAACAGACAAGGTTTCACGGTCAACAGCCAATTTGCCAAAAGTCCTTTTATTACACTTTCTCTGAGCATCCTAGTTAATCAAGGATTTCCAGAGCAGACCCTCACTCTCGGCTCTGAGGGTCTCTGCTTCCCCACTTCCCTCTGCATGGGCCGCCTATAACCTGCCCTCTCCTCATTGTCCCAGCTGGACCTGCTTCCCCTACAACACCAGGTAAATTCAACTAGTTTGGGGCTTAGTATGTAAATTTGGGGCCCAGAGTTCTGTTACATTAAATTCATTAGCGCGCACACACACACATACACACACATAAATCCCTGCACACACGCACGGAGGTTTCTTCAAACTAAGAGAGAAGCAACCAACCCACCGCCTTCATGGTGACTCTACTCTTGAATGACATCTGGGGAAGAGCCCTCACTACCTGGCCTGCTGGTCCCATACCCACCACCATCTCAGACCCAGGCCCAGGGGACTGCCACCCTCCCTCCCCCTTCCTTGGGCCCCTCTGTGGCACCTTGAGGCTCCAGACTCTCCAGGCCTGCTGTGGCTTTCAGAAAACAGAGCAGGCCTATTTTTAGCCCTTCTCAGCCTAATAATACTCCCCAACACCCATTGAGCTTAATCACTTTATTGAGGACAAGAAGCGGGCTCTCTAGCCCGGGTGCTTCTGATGTGAGGAAGTAGTAAAATGTTCAAACTGGTTAAAAATGACACTCATTGGCTTGCCTTTGGTGTTTCTGAAACCTTAATTGTGGCTCAGGCCGTGGATCTAAAGAACCTTGCAGGTTTCAGGGCCTGGCTTCCTTACCCCCTGCACCATAATTGAGGTGTTACATTACAGCTACAGCACTGACATTTGCAGGCTCAAAATTCAGACGCCTTCAGACGCCACACTCTTCAAAGCAGAAATATTGCCTGTCACACTTAATGCCCATTCTTAATATGAACCATCTCCCCACCACAAAACAAAACAAAACTCGCCTTTTCTGGCTCACCCCATGCCAAAGGTCCAGGTGGGGTAACCGTTTCCCATGTCAAGCCCATGGCATTAATAGTGCTTCTGACAACCAAAATGACGTTGAATTGCTGCTTGAAAACAGGAAGGTTTGTTTGGTGTAATTAGAGGACCTGTGAATTTGGTGTGTGCAGAAAGCAGGCTGTTGGCATCTCTCCTGCCTACACCTTTGAGACTAAGACTTCCAAAGCTCTAGGGAGAGCCCTTGCAGGCATGCAAGGTGTGCCACAGGAACTGTGGGCTGGGAGAAGTGGGCACCTTGGGAAGGGGACCAAAAAACTTTGCCCCAGAGGTGAAGATCAGGGGTTTCTGGGTCAGGCCGCCCTGGAACTACAACCCAACTCTCTCTTCCTTGCTGGGCCATCTGGGGCAAGTAAACTCAGTCTCCTCATCTGGAAAATGGTTGCAATGGCCGTACCAACCTCAAACAGTCTTGTGAACCTCAAATGAGGCAATGAAGTAAAGCCCCCCGCAAAGGGCCTGGCACCTGAGGCCCTCAGTCAATGTTAGCTGCCACCGTCCCTGCCATCTTCGGTTTCCTTCCTTCTGCCACGGGCTCCTTCTAAGACAGAGCGTTCTGCTTATGTCTCTTCAATCTTGCACGGGCAAGAACAAAAAGGGAATTGAGGCACTAGAATGGCTAGTTGTGTGCAGACCTGGGACCCTCTTGCACAGACGGCAGGGAGCTCCTGAAGACTCAGAGCAGTTAGTGGGGGCCTGGCCCATGGGCAGGAGCATTCAGGGGATGACCTCTCAGGCACCGTCTAGCCAAGTAAGTAACGGCTGCGTCTGAGGCCTGCAGACTCACCTGCATGAGTTCCTTGTATATTCCCGGGCGGCTCCCCCCCTTTGCTGCTTTCTCCCTTCCTCTGCTGCTCAGGCAAGATGCTTGGAGCACCACCATAAACTCCCTGCTCTTCGGAAGGCAGAGGCGGAATGCCTCATTAACTTTTCTAGCTAATTTTACAATTGAACCAAACACCACACTCCTGCTTCGATTCAGCTCGCCTCTGACTGGGACAAACTTTTATAACTGTGACATGGAGGAAGACAACAAAACAGGCCAGGCCAGAGACAGAAAGGAAGGTCCTCAAAACTCAAGTGGAAGAGAAGAGAACAGGAAAAAAAGAGGGGGTTAAAAAAAAAAAAAAAAGAAAATACAGCTCTCTATAGGGTCCCAGAGCAGAATTCTAAGCTGCACAGGGCTGAGCAGTGAGAGACGGAAGCCACGCTGGCCTGTGGTGTCAGAAAGATGGAGTGCTCCCGTGACAATGACTCTTCTTGTCACCTCAGGGGGCCAGGGGCTATATTGGGAAGCAGAGTTACATGCTGTCCTCTGAGGGGCATGATTCAATGCTGATGGGCAGCCGGCCAGAGGACAGACAGGGCCACCCAGAGGACATGCTCAGCTTGGCGAGGGCCTAGGGCCCCTTCCAAAGGGCACCAAAAGGCCCTTCTCAGCCCACCAAGCCAGCTCCTACCTCCTGATTAAGGTTCCCAAGGGGATAGAGTTTAGTGGGAGGATGGCATTTCTAAGAAAGTCTCACCATCAAGAATCCTATGGGATAGAAAAGACCCCTGGGGACTGCCATATCAGTCCCATATATACTGGCCAGCACCTCACTCAGCCATGACGAACAGACCCCCCAGTAGAGACAGAGTGTCATTCCGACCCTGCACCTTCTACAGGCAGGCCCCACTCTCAGTGCAAGGGTGGGTAATACAAATGGGACTCTGATTCTCTGGCTCCCCGGTCAGCTCCAAAACTTGCACCTGTCCCTCTCTGTCCTATATTCCTCAACTCCCGACTTCAGGCCCTAAATTTCTATCAGTGCAAAACCAGTCCTGCAGCACGGCCCTCTCAGATAGGCTGGGGGGCCAGAAGATTTGGGCTGCTCGGGCAGGAATCCCCAAGGGATGCAGTCTCCTAAAGGTCTGGTCTCCGGGTCTCTGCTTATCCTGGGTTCGTATTAGCGAAGGCAATTGAGGAAAGCCGACTCCAGCAAATCAAAAGTTTCAGGGAGTTCTCTCTTTACCCGGAGTTACCTTGTTACCGAAAACGACTGCGGCCTTGTATAATTACTCCAACAAAATGCAGCCGCCAATGAGCTCCCTGTGCTCAATTAGCTTATAATAGTCAGCGAGAGAGGGGCTGAGGTTTAATCCAACTACCCCAGAAGACTTTTTATACCAACTACCTAATGAAAAGTTTAGAATTTGCTTTTTTTTTCCCCTTTCCTTTTCCCTGGCAAGTGAAAAAAATTCCAATCAAAATGGGACTGGTTGGAGGGAGGGAAAGAAGAGGGAGCATGTTAACTACTGGGGAAAAGTCTAGAGAGACGTCTTTGTCAGGATGAATCCCGAGAGAGCCCCAACTGCAGAAGCACCTGCCCCTGCCTCCCCCTGGCTTCCCACCTAAGAGGAAAGCAAGCTCTGTCTTCACTGGGCACAGGCACACACAGGGCCTCCCCCCATGTGATCTGAGAAGGTAGGCTGGGCGCCTGAGACAGTCCCCAGAGTTCCTCCGTTTGCCCTCCTGGGTAACCAACTCTGTCCCAGACCTCACCAAGGGGCAGGTCTCTCAGGTGTTTTCTCCAACTGGGTTTCATGGAGCTCTGGGCATATTTTAGACTCTGTCGAGACCTACACGAGAAATTCGCGACACTGCAGGTCTGCACCCGATTTGAAACCTCATTTTCAGATGCGTGTTTGTCTTATAGCTATCTCAAATTGAAGGGACCACTTGAAGTGGCAGCTTTTCATTTTTAATACAATGTTTCTTAACCTGCAGCCCAAGGAGGGTCAGGATAATCGTAGGGAACTGAGGGCTCTCAAGTGGGAGAAAATGGGCTGGGAACCTCTTTCCAGGAGGACGTGGGAGGAGGAGGAAGGAGAAAGGGAGAGACGCCTTTCTGGCTGGTGCCAGCTCACAGAAGTCCTTGCTTCCTCTTGTCCAGAAAAGTAGGTCTACGCCCACCACAAAGCTCCTTCTGGACAACCCAGCAGGGAAGACCCCATCACAATCCTAAGAACCTCTTTTTTTTTTTTTTTTTGAGACAGAGCCTCAAGCTGTCCCCCTGGGTAGAGTGCTGTGGCATTACAGCTCACAGCAACCTCCAACTCCTGGGCTCAAGCGAGTCTCCTGCCTCCACCTCCCAAGTAGCTGGGACCACAGGCGCCCGCCACAACGCCCGGCTATTTTTTGGTTGCAGCCGTCATTGTTGTTTGGCGGGTCCGGGCTGGGGATTCGAACCCGCCACCTTAGGTGTACGTGGCTGACGCCTTAGCCGGTTGAGCTATAGGCGCCGAGCCCTAAGAACCTCTTTCTGGAAGCCTTTCCTCACCCTGGTCCTTGGGAGTTTCTCCCTGCTGTCAACTCACTTTTTCCCCTTGCGAGGACAACGAGCACACCCAGCCTTGTGCAACTCCTTCCCTTGCCAGAGGCCTCATGTCATCCTCTCAGCCAAACCACCAGCTTCTTGCACACAAGGATCCTGGCTTCAACTCCTCTGTCTGCCCTGCTGAGCTGTGCACACCACTGGCCCTCAGTTTGGTAGCTAACTGATGAACTAATTCATGAACGACTTACCCCCCAAACAGAGCTACGCGTGTGACCCAGAGTAGTCATTGAGGCTTCTCTGCTGCTCAGCCTCCACCATCTGGTTCCCATTTGGCTGATGTTTCACTCCCCAGGGAAGGCTCCAGCATCCCAGGCGTGTGCCTGGGCAGATGAGGTTGTCAGAGAACAGACCAAATGAGCCTGGAGCCAAGTGGTCCAGCTTCACTGGATGTCATCCAAAAGGCCAGGGAGGCTATAATCTTCCTGCTACATCACACTCCAGGATGCTGAGAGTCTAAGGAACTAGGAACATGGCTCCCACATGTCTGGGCTGCACCACAGGTCAGCTGCCCTTTTCACTCCTGGGCCAGCATCCCAGAGGGCCTCCTGCAGGAGCACAGCACCCAGCTGGGTGCCACGCAGGTGGAACCATGGGCAGCTCTCCTCCTGCCTTTTCTCTTTGCAAAGCATGGTGGTGGGGAGGAGGGTGGAGGGCGTGACACAGCCAAGCTGTTCCTGGGTGGGACAGCCACAATACTGACCTGCAGACCCTCCAGCAGTGGTTATAGAACCACCATACCCAAGCCCTACAAGGTTATGCCAAGAAGTAATAGCTACAACTTAGCAAGCAGTGAACACATACTCCTCTGGGGGAGCCAGAGGGGGCTAATCAGCCACACCTGCTCCTGGTGGCCCAAGTGCGAGGCACTCAACCAGCAGCCAATTACCGTGCCACCCTCTCCGCTCCCAGGACCCCTGAGGCAGGGCCTTCCTGGTGTCAGCTTCTCAGTTGCTGAGACATAGGTTAGCTCTACAAATAGAAAAGCAGGCATTCAGGCACAGAAACAGCACCAGGCCAGAGGCCAGGTCCAGCGAGCAGGAAGGTACACCAGGAAAGCAAGGCACAGGGTGGGAGGAGAGGGACAGAGACCTGTGTTGGAATCCAGTTCTGCCCCTTCCTAGCTATGTGGTCTTAGGCAAAATCTCAGTGTCCTTTTCTGCAAAAGAGAATGAGTGCATCTACCTTCCAAGGTTAAGGTTAAGAGTAAGTGAGTTCGGCTACGCAGATGTGCCTGCGAGATGGCAGGCATTCAATGAACCTAAGTGCCGTTCTCTCCTTCCTGCGCCCTTACCGTCCCTCCTGAGCCACTCATTTACTCAACAGCTACTTCCTGAGAGCCCGCTATGTGCAAGGGAGTGAGCCACTGATGCGGACCCTGCCGCCAGACTGCTGACTCCCACAGCCAGAGGGGAGCAGGGGAGCACCCCAGGTCTGTATCCTACCATGTGCCCGTCCATTGAAGGCCTGAGTTGTAACTACCGTGCAGGTCACTAAATTGACACTAGCACAGGGGGACAGAAAAACAAATCACACATTCTCAAGAAGCTTACAGTCTAGTAGGCAAAAAAGGCCGAGCAAATAAGTAGCTATGTAACAAAGAGGGTGACAGGAGCCGTAAGCGGGGTAGATAAACTGCTAAGAGCGATCAGATGGGGGCGGCCTCTTGTCCTGCCCAGACAGACGCGTCCCATGGCTGAGTCGGCTGACTTTTCAAAAGAGAAGAGAGAAAGGAACGCTCGCTGCTCTGGCACGCTGCCTAGCACGCGAGACAGGCAGGATCTATTTAAAACATCTAGAGGCAGGTTAGATCCTTTTCTGGCAATTCCCAAAACTCCTGGAGCTGACTGGGTAACCAGATAGAACCAATGCTGTCAAAATCCTAGAGATTAAAAAAGAAATCATTTAGCGGTTGGCAGGATGATAAAACAATCTCGCTATTCAACGGGAGGGTCCACACTCAGGAAGGAGGGGCTGGTGGGCGAGAAGGAGGGGACTGGGGAAAAAGGGAACACCCCACAAATATGGATCAGGGTGGGGGTGGAGGGGGGACAGACGGCCAAGGACATGTATGTTCTGTAGTTCCTCTACTACCTAATTAATTCAGTAGTTTCAAAAACAATTTTATTTATGTTCCCTTTACCACATCAAAGGTGAAAAAAATCCTACTGATGCTAAAATAATACCTCAAGGCATCTATTTTTAATCAGTTAAAAAAGGGGGGAGTAAGGGCAGAGTTTTTTAAAAAATTAAAAAAAAAAAAAAAAAAA
>NW_003852481.1:5929810-5949631 GCF_000181295.1 Otolemur garnettii | reverse complement strand
AAAAAAAAAAAAAAAAAAAAGAAAAACTAGCCTTGGTTTCTATACAATCTCTCCCGGGCAGACCACCAACCCTTAGAGAGAGAGAGAGAGAGAGAGAGAGAGAGAGAGAGAACACAGCCAAGCCCTCTCTGAGAGCCTTCCTGGCTGCTGAAAACCGAGCTTGTCAAAAAAAAACAAATCCATAATGGCCCGAGGCTCCTCTCCAATCTATTTTCTGCTCAGCTGGTTTTAAATGAAGTTATTATGAGTCATTAAAACACCCGCAAGCCAGTGGAAGTCAGCCAATTACAATTTTAAATTTAGCCTGTTCTCTGCCCCGTTCCCTTGTTTTCTTCCTTTGCCCACAGAATGCTGCTGCTGTTATTTTTTCCCTCCCTTCCTTTACCCAAAGTGGAAGAGACAGTTATGAAAATGCATAGTATTGCACGGAACGCAGAATCATTCATATGAAACTCAAATTATTAAATTAAAAAAAAAAAAAACACAGCAAACTTCTTTCCCCTCCAAAGTCAACCCAAGTCCTGCCTATCAGCCCACGGAATTGCTTGGAAAGTCCAATCTGCACCCTAAAGGTCACGGGGCTATTTTTAAAATGAAAAGGTTCTTCAGTGGGGTCTTGTGGAGAACCATTCACATCCGTCACACAAAACCAACATGAGGCGGGCTGAATCCAAGAAGGGAGAAACACGCCACCGCCATCTGAGAATTAATAACAAACAATGAAGTTGAAATTCAGAGGTAAAGCAGGCTTTGCAATCAAGCATGAATGTCAGTGGAAGTCACTAGATATGATGAGCTCATTTAGTTTTTAAATCTTCAAGGTAATGGTCTGTGCGGGCCCATTACAGCAAAGGAACAAATTTGAGTATTTCCTGTAAACGCTTCTTCTCAATCCCTTTTTTCTCACATTTGCACACATAAACACACACGTGCACACAGTATCCTCATTAGGACTCTGCTCCTTATTTCTGGAAAGGGAAGTGCAGCTTTTGCATGCCCTCCAACAGGTAAATACCCTCCCACCCAAAGAACTGTCCACTCTTACTATCTCCACCAACCCTGCCCAATGGATGAGTCTGCAAGCTCCAAGAAACAGACCTCAGACCTCTGCATAAGTCTCCCATCAGGCCCCCCTTCCCAGACGTGCACACACCGTGGAGGACCAGTGCTCTGCCCCACCAGACTCGCAATTGTACTGCCCCAGGGCTGCAGAGAACCAAAGCCACAGACCTAGGCAGCTGGAACACCTGGAATAGGGGAAGATGTTATGACATTTAATTGAGAGTCATGGAAGGGCAGTGTGGAGACTGAGATGCTACCGAGATGATCTACCTACCTGGTGGCTCTGGGTGAGATGGAACTCAAGGTCCATCCCTACCAATGACTCAATGAGAAGAAAGTCTGAAACACCAAAAGGCTTCCAGGCCATCTGTGACCAGCAACAGTTTACCCAAAACAGGAGGACCCCAGTTTCTGAGGGTCCCCAGCATTGGACAGATGTCACTCTCCTATCCTCGGCCCCAAGTCTCCTCACTCAGTAGTTCAGAGGGCCCCCAAATAGCAGTCCTCACAGTGGTTCACAAAGGCCTATTCTCCTTGAAGCCACAAAGCCGAACTTTCAGGCCTTTCCCAGGCACTGGCCGCCTTCCCTGGAAGAGCTCCTAACACTTGATATTCATAGTATCTTTCTGAAAGAGGGCATCCACAATTCTGTAAGCTTCTGGGCCCACCAAACCCAGATCTGCCCCAGTAATGCAAACACTTTAATAACAGCATATTTATGTATTCACCAAATACTTAGCAACTCACAATACTATGTGCCTCCAGCCATGGGTACACGAGGGTGTTGGCCAGTGCTGCACTCAGATGTATGGTATAGACTTTGGTCAGCATGATACTGTAAGATGGGATTTGGGGTAGCAGAGTCCAATAAGAGCCTTGCAAAGCCTCACGCTGCTCATCTACCTACCTGTCCTCAACATAATTGGGGGGGCCCCAGGGGGCTCATAAAAGTGGGAGACAAGCCAGGGAAGCCCCCACTCTGACTTCTGAGAGGCAAGAGACACGAGCACACAAGGTTCTGGGTATTGGGCGCATCCTACGGTCACTGGCCCCAGTGTCCTCCCCAGACCTCTGGGCCAGAGTGACATTTTGTTCCCCGTTCCAATTGTGTCCCAACTTCCAAGCTAAGAACTTTGGGGGGGGGGGCGAGTGGACACAGGGAGAGGGAATCACAGGGACAGGGAGAGACAGATACCAAGACAGACAGAGAGAAGACCACCTAAGACCAAGGGGACCGGTGAAGGCAGAATATACACAGGAGGGCCAGGAAAGGCTGAGGCTGATAGGGACACAAGGACGGGGACAAAGAGATGCAAGGAGGTGGGAGAAACAGACAGAGAAGAGAAGAGCAAAGCTCAAAACAGAAACCCACTGCCACCGAGACCTGGGAAGAGGATGCCGAGAACTAGGGGCCTGCCATAGTGCAATGGACGGGTGAGGTGGGATGGGACCCCTCGGGCACAGCCTGGCTACAGGGCTGAGAAGTGGGGCTGAGGGGAGAAGGAAGCAAAAAGTCTGCCTAAGAACCTTCCAGAAGGACGTATGTCTGGGAAGCCAGAGGAAGATGAGAAGGCCTTGGCTGTAAGAAACAGCGCTTGCTTACAACCATCCCCACCTGACCACTCTTAAGACAGTCACCCTCAGACAAAACAAGGGCCAGCGAAGCAGCCCAGAACTCAAAAAGGATGGAAGGAGCAAGGGAGAGGAAAAGAGAGAATGTGAGCATGAACAGCAGACAGACAGATGTCCCCTCATCCGTCCCTCGGGGGCACGGTGCATTTCCTAACAGGAATGTCACCACCTAGCCCCGCAGCATGACGGGGTGGCAGGAGAGGAGGCATGTGTGGGAGAAACCACCCGTGTGGAGATAAAAAATCAGAAAGAGAGAGATAGAGGGAGAGGGAAGAAGGTTATTACATAATTTCCACTTTCTTTCCTCCACCCTTAAAGTAATGTTCTATCTGACAGGCTCCTCTCTTGAGGGGGGAAAAAATGACAAATCCAATCCAAAATTCAACAGCCTGTGTTCTGTTCGGAGAGTACACAGCGTACTGTACAGCCCATAAAACTCCAAACAGCCTCCAGACACTGCCGCAATCGTCCTCCATCAAAACACTTTGTCTTGCATACAAAAATAAGATACAGCGCTGAACAGAATACAAAATCAGCCCATTACAGTACAGGGAGACTGCTACTTAGCAACCAGGGGGCTCTAAAGCCTCGATGCTCTACAGGAAGCAAAATCTGTCGAGCCTGTTGGGCAAATGATAAACATTAGCAGTATTAAAAAACACAAAAGCCATGTAAATAGATAGACATAATGTGGAAACGAATTTATAGAATAAATGGGGATGGGGGAACTTGAGAGTGGGGCAGGGGGAGAGGCAGAGATCCAGAGGGGTAGATGGAACAAGCTTCCCCAACCCCTCCTGGGGCGCCATATGGAGATGGAGACATGTGTATTTGGGGGGAGGGACATGTGAACCCCCTCTTCACACACAGGGGCTGGAGGGGAGAGAACTGGTGAAAACACTGTTTAATACAATGACCTGTAATGAACTTTCTGAACTTTATCGGTGCAGCTGGCCTGACGGGAGAGCTTCAGGGCCAGGCGACCCAGGCACACGCGTGGTGGACAGACGCGGGGGCTTTACCGGCCGTGCGGCCAGCACCGCACCCGGCACCATCGCAGAACCTGACACTCGCTGTAAACAAAATCTCCGGCCAGAAAAAAAAACAAAACCAACCCCACAGACAAACAAAACCCCAAACACCCCATCTGGGCTTGAAAATCAGTATATTTCATCAGGTAAAGGGGAAAAATCCTCTGGCTGTGAATCAGCAGCAGGGTTTCGGATCTCAGCCAAAACAGGAGCTAAAAAGCAAAACCATATTCTTCTGGTCTCAGTTTAGGCTCTTGAGGCAGAAAGCGAGAAGGGGTGGGGGCCGGGGTAGGGGGAGTGAGGAAGGGGGGAAAGGAGAAGGGGAGAGGAAAGAAATGTATTTTTCATCAGCCAGTGGATAATTTATAAACAGCATTAAACAGTTTTTGTTTTCTTTCTCCTCTCTCCCGTGTATGGGCTTGGACGGCAGTCAAGCCTGCATTAATTTCTGCTTTGGGTACAGTGTGTTCTTGGAGGCGCATCTGCAAGCGATCATAAACTCTCTGGAATGCTGGCAGAACATCCAGACCTGCCGGCAGGCCAGTGACGACACCACTCTGGGAAAAAGTTCAGGAAGCAGGCCAAATTCAGAGTAGGGAGAGAGAGAGAGAGAAAGAGAAGCGTGTTCAAGAGAGAGCTGGAGGAGAAAGCGGCTCCCTTCACCCCTTCCTCACTCCGCACCCCATCCTCACACCCCCCCCCCCCGTGACCTCTGAGCCACCCCTGTCTGATCTTCTCTACTCTCTGAATCTAAAACCTCCGTGGTGCCCACCTCCTAAGGCATGTGGATGGACACGAGACCTAGGAAAGCGGATTCTTGGTTTCCTCTTGGTTTTACCCTGATGGCAAAAAGCTACCCAGAAGGGAAAGCCGGCCTTTGCTGGACAGAGGACAGAGAGGGAATGAAGTGACCAAGGGCTCTCACTTTGCTGGACGGCCCCCAAGTCCCTTGCTTGGGGCTGAGACCTCATTTGGGAAGAGGGAGGTGAAAGGAAGAAGGAACTTGCAAGGTGAGAAGCCACAGGTCCCGAGAAGCCATCTTCAGACCTGAAAGCCCATCAGCAATTGTCACCAATCGTCAGTGTGCAGACCACCTCATGCCACCTCCGCATAGTCGCAGGGAATTTGCCAGCAACCCTGGTTCCCCGACCTTCTCGGGCTTTGAGAAGAAGATCCCTGAAACCCAAAACTAAGTGCTCAAAAAAATAAAAAATAAATACAAAGGAACAGGACCACCCATAGATCTGTGCCATCTGGTCGTGCTCTGCTTTTCTTCTCCCATCCTATCGTGATGGGGGAAAGCACAGGAGAACCAACTGCTCAGGACAGGACCCCCCCCAGCCCTCTCTCTGCCAGAAGATAACCCAGGTCCCAGATGATACACCCTGGTCACCCCACACTGCTGCTGAAATCAGAAATGCTATCAGCCAACACCCACATTCTTTCCCCAGGGCTCTGACTCTGGGGAAGAGCCTGGTCACAGGGGAGGTTTCACAAGGCCCACACCAGGGCAAGGGAGGAGTGAGTGGAGGGCACCTCCCCGCTGGCAGCACGGACTCCCACAGAAGGGCTTTGTGGCCCTCAGCAGTGTTGGAAGCCCAGAACTCTTGACACCAGCATAGATGTGCTCCTCATTTCTCTTATATTCCAACCTGGTCTACAATGAAAAGTCCAACGGTCCCTTCTGTTTCACTCCCTTAATCCTTTCACGGCTGGCCAGAGCTTCCAGGAAAAGGCAAATCATTTTGCCACTCAAGGCCTTTCATGATCTTATCCCATCCCTTCCTTCTAAACCCTGCACTGTCTTCCTCTGTCCTCTGCACAGCCAGCCTACACTCCCCGGCTGCTCCACCCATCCCATGGTCGGCTGGGGCTCCCCCCACCATCCTCTAGCAGGAATACCCTCCCCTCCTCCAAATTCCACCTAGAACTTTTTCTTGACATGTTGCTCAGACTACCATCTTTTATCACGATCTTATCATACCAGCTTCCCCTATTAGACCCAAGCTCCTTGAGGGCAGGGATACCGTACAGCACTCTTCACGGCTAAGTGCACAGGCCTGACACCGAGTTAATGCTTATTAAACACCCTCTGGTTCCAAACATGAACAACATTCCTAAAATAGGAGTGGGCCCATATAAATACGCAACCCCCGGAAAGTGTTCGGCTGAGTCAAAAATAGGGGCAAGCAGTTCTGGGCATGCTTGGTTATAATCCACTAGCACTCAAAGCCAAGCTGAGGCAAACAGTACCTAATGGGAAACCTCGCACGGGCCAATCTCAGAACCAGCCTGAGTCACTGGCTGACTGTGTGGTCCCTGCATTCTCCAAGGACTAGAGCTAGCAATCACCTCTTCTGTTAGGACACGGAGAGTCAAACAGAAGGTGGGTGTCTCCACAGGAAACTGGGCAGCAAGGGGTGGTGACACGGATGGGACCAGGGAGAGTCTTCTGCTCCCTGCCACAAACCTGCACCCAAGCTTCGCCTCTACCCCACAGACCCAGCTTTGCAAACCCTCAGAGGCTGTCTCTCCCTCCCAATATCCAAACCTTTCTGAACCCCCCAAAACACTCCTGAGACTGCAGGGCCTGGCCAGATCATCTCATTAGTTAATGAGTTAGGTTACTGTTGGTTAATTTGAACTTACTGTTATCATCAGGTATATCTCATAAACACTTGATTAGTTAACACATTCAAACTGAAATAAAAACTTCAATTAAACTGAACATTCACGACCACCATTCAGGGCCTTAAAAAAAATAACAAAAGGAGAAAGTAAGAGAGAGAAAGAGAGAAGTCGCTGCCTCTCAGAAGGGCCTCCTACAGGGCAAACTTCTAATTAAACAAATTGTCAATTTCAACACAATGAAAACTGATTTAGGAGCATAAATTTAGTATTCTAGTCACTGAAAATAAGACCCACATTGCCGTCCCCTACAGGCTGATTTCATGTGATAGAGAAAGGCAGAGGAGAGGACAAGGGAGCAGGGAGGAAACACTGTGAAGCCAGCACAAGCTGGTGCATTTTCCTCCTTTCAGAAATGACATCTCCGTGGAATTCGATGCGGCCCGTTCTCGAGCAGGGGAGAAACTCTTCGGTTGCCTCCTCCTTCACCCCACCCCTACCAGATTAGAAAAAAAATTAATCGCGTATGATGACAAACTTGGCTCGGCACTCACTGTACATACTGTACCCACAAGTCTGGCTCCCGGCCAGGCCTGGCCCAGCGCCAGAACTACAATAACAAACACAGGCAACGCCAGCCAAGAGGGGGTGGGGGCAGCCAGCACTCGGAGCTCGCCAGGAAGCACAAGCACCGTTCAGCTCCACTGCGCGGAAGAAAACAGCAGGAATGCGCCTGCCCAAGGGCAGCGATATTTAGGGGAGCAGGACTGACCCCTGCCCAGTTCCCCACTTGCTTTACACAGCCTGTCCCTGTCTGAGAAATGGTCCCATGGGCTCTGGAGCAGCTACTGTTCCTCCAGGCTCCACGCTGTGGCTCCAGCCCTTGGTGACCTGTAAAATGGGTCCGTGCTACATACCCAGAGCGTCCATTGTCACTGTCAGCTCCCTGCACAGAGCCTTCCAAACAGGGCAGCAAGGAAATCTCGTATTAACCATCTCCTCTAAAACATCACATATTCTGTTATCAGGCAGCTAGGGGCAGACATCAGGACATGCAAAACCACATCTGGAATCGGGGAGAAGACCCGGCACCCCCAGGACCAGCCCCGCCCTCTGACCTTAACTCCCCAACAAGGCCAGTTCACTCCAGAGGCCCCAGTGGCAGTCACTGTTTAACACGGATGCAAACAATTCTGAAAGTAGTTGAGCCTCACTGAGCTTTGTGTGTTATTTTCTTTTCAAGGTAAGAAGTGCCCAGAACAACAGTAAAAACAGAGAACAGAAATATCAGACTCTGGCTCGGCACCCGTAGCACCCGTAGCACAGTGGTTACAGTGCCAGCCACATGCACCAAAGCTGGCAGGTTCAAGCCCAGCCCGGGCCTTCGAAACAATGGCAACTACAATAAGAAAATAGCCGGGCATTGTGGTGAGCACCTGTAATCCCAGCTACTTGGGAGACTGAGGCAAGAGAATCACTTAAGCCCAAGAGTTGGAAGTTGCTGTGAGCTGTGCCGTCACGGCGCTGCCAAGGCTGACATAGTGAGACTCTGTCTCCAAAAATTAAAAAAAAAAAAAGAAAAAGAAAAAGAAATATCAAACTCTGAAGGCCATGAGCTATCTGCAAGGGTTAAATTAAAACCCTGTGGCTCAAGTGGCTAAGGCGCCAGCCACATACACCTGAGGTGGCAGGTTCGAATCCAGCCCAGACCCGCCAAACAACAATAATGGCTGCAACCAAAAAATAGCCTGTGGTCCCAGCTACTTGGGAGGTGGAGGCAGGAGTCTCGCTTGAGCCCAAGAGTCAGAGGTTGCTGTGAGCAGTGACGCCATAGCACTCTACCCCCAGGGGGATAGCTTGAGGCTCTGTCTCAAAAAAAAAAAAACCCTGTCATGACTCCTCATTGCGCCTGCCCTCCCACCAAATTCTCCTTTACGAGGGCCATGGCAGGTGACTAACCAAGAGACAAATGATTTGACACAATCAGCCTTTGGTGTCCCATAAGCCAGTCACAGAGAGAAAAACTAGGAAAACTGGACCCAGTTCCTAAAGCCTCTGGAGTATCCACATAAGGGCAGGGAACCTGGGAGTGCCATCTTGAGCAGGACTGAAACGTACTTCCCCAGGGACCCTCCGGGCCTACAGGGGAGCTGTGCAAAGTCACTGCCCTGTCTGAACTGGGGGCCCTGGGCTCACCTTAGAGTATGTAAGCAGCCCCTCTCCTCTTTGCCACTCCCACCAGCCCCCCAAACACTGCTTACATGTGATTCACAGCAGAGACAGTGGCTCACTCACATTGGGTCGAAAACCTCAAGGAAGTGTACAACTGGGCCAGTGGGCTCCTGGCTGCCCCCAACCCATGGAGCCCCTCAGACATAAACAGGTCCTACTATGGGAGAGACTGGACAGGAGAGGGGAGTCTCCTGAAGTTGTTCATCAGCCTCCCAGACTACACTCATTCATGCAACAAATACTGCATGACACCAACAACGTGCCAGGCAGTGTGCTAGAAATAACAGGACAGGTCCTGTCCCCAGGTAGCTTATGATCTATTTATTAGAGAACAGAGGGAGACAGAAATGACATTTACCAAGAGCCTGTTATGTGTCAGGCATGGTTCTAAGTATCTGGCGTGAGCCTCACAACTTCTCTGAGGTAGGATTAAATGTTTTCATTGTGAAAATAAAGGATACCAAGAGCATATGTTTCTTTTCCAAGGTCACACCATCAGGAGGTGGGTGCCCAAATTCCTCCCATTGTGTCATCCTGCCTTCCAAGCGGAGATTAGGAAAGTCCACAAATAAACATGATACGGGTGAAAGATTGCATCCAAAGACAGCTTTGAACAAAGAAATATGGGCCCAGAGGATGGCATGACTGCTCCAATTGGAGGTGAAGAACAGGTGAGGGTGGCATCGTGGAAGAGACCTCGGAAGATCTGGGAAGAGGGGAGAAGAGTTATTCCAAGCAGACAGAACGGATGAACAAAGCCACATGGCTCCGAAAGAATCAGCACATGAAGCAAAGTCTGACCAGAGCTCTGGCCTCAGGGGAAGGTTAAGAAGAAGGGCGCTACCGCCACTGAGTCAGAGAGAGGGTAGGGCCCACACAACTCACTGCAAAGTGCAGCACCCTCATGGTAAATGTCCAGCGCCACACAGGTATCTGGGCCAGCATGCAAATGGAAGCCCCACATTTTGCTCTTGGGGTAGAAGGATGGACAACCTGGGGGACAGACAGTTCACTAAAACTTGAAACAACCTATAAAGCTAAAGAGAAGTGTTAAAACCGAAGAAAAAGCGTACACAAGTGCCAAGTGGACACTGAACACAGCCACGCCTGGGCTCGGGACTCATGGCCAAGGTGACATAGGTGAGCAGGATGAGACTAGGGGTGGGACGGCCTCAAAGGAAGGAGAAAGGGGACCCATGGAGACATGGGGACAGAGCAGCACACTGAGACAGACAGCTGCCTAACCGGGGTAGATCCCTGGATCTGGAAGAGGAAAGAGGCAGTGAGACGGGAATGCTGGTACTTTAGGAAGGGCTACGCGGGCCACAGAGAGTGGCTATGTCAACACAGTGCAGCCACACAGGCCCTGCAGCAAGGCAGTGACAAGCTGAAGCACAGAAAGCCACCAAAGCATTTCCACAACTGCACACAAGATGGGCTGTGGGGGGTCGGGGGGAGACCAGAAGCAAACATCCAGTCAAGCAGAAAGCTTCTGGGGCAAAGTAAGGGAGCTATATGGGGTCAACAGCCTGGGAAATGCAGAAAAGGAAGGAAGGTGCAAGCAGAAACCACTGACGCTTATTAAACGCCAACTGTATGTCAGAGGCTTGCTACAGAAGCCTTCATCATAGATTACATCTACTAATCATCAAAAAAAATCATATGGGCTCAGCGCCTGTAGTTCAGATTCTAGGGCGCCAGCCACATACACAGGGGCTGACGGGTTGAAACCCGGCCCAGGCCTGCCAAACAACTACAAAAACAATGACAAAAAAAAAAAAAAATAGCCAGGCGTTGTGGCGCGTGCCTGTAGTTCCAGCTACTTGGGAGGCTGAGGCAAGAGAATTGCTTAAGCCCAAGAGTTTGAGGTTGCTGTGAGCTGTGATGCTACTGAGGGCAACATAGTGAGACTCTGTCTCAAAAAAAAAGGGGGGAAAAATCACATGAGTTGCAACACCTATGCTTATCAGATACAGAAACTGGGATTCACAAGATAAATGTGGCCAAGGTCACATAGCACAAACAGGGTTTGAACCTCCATCGGCCCAACCCTAAAACCCAGGCTCATTTCACAAATGCTAAATTGCTTGGAGGTGCAGTTGCTTGAGGCAATATGGGGAAATGCGAGGCAGACTGTATGGGAGGAGAGCAAAGCCCAGTAAGACCAGGGCTCTCTCCTCTCCCCTAAAAAGGGACTCCCAGGTCAAAAATAAAGGAATTGGAGGGGAGAGAGCACGCCCTTGGCAGGGAAGTGTTGAGGCCTCTCTAACCCAAGGCAGGCAGCCTCGCAGCCTCACAGCTGCATCATCACACCTGCTGGGTCCTTCTCCAGAACACCCGGGCAGGGCGAGCGCCAGGGGCTTCTCCCCCTTGCACATCCCGGGGGGCAAAGCAGCTCTGCCCAAACACCAGCAAAATTACCAGCAGCCACGCAGCCGACCTCTCTAGAATTGGATAAAATTAACTTGCAAAAGACAGCACGCTATAACTAGCTTTGTGCTCCAACCTTTCTATATCTATTTAATTAAAGGCTCCTGTATAATGTGAACCCAATAGTCAGATTCATTAGACAGTGAGAACCTAATTCCACAACTGTTTTGCTAATGAAACTGTAGTCTACTTTGGAAGGTGGATCACACAGGGCGCTAGGCACTAACAACGCCGTAGGAAAGCCAGGAGGGCCCCGGGGTGGGTTTATCCAAGGGGTCTCACAGCCAGGATGGATCTCCCGCTCCCTGAACCTGGAGGTAGGACCCGCCAGACCAGGTGCACCAAGGCCCCAACAGGTTCTGAGTTGGGGGTAATGGCTGGCAGGCGGTGGCTGCCTGTGCCTAAATGGGGCATCAAGGTGTCCTCACCTACCTGAGTGAGCCAGTAAGTGCATTCTCAGCCGCAAACTATCCAGGAACCGCTTCCCGCAGAGCTCACATCCGTATGTCTTCATCCCACTGTGCAGTTTCCTGTAGGGGAGAGGGAAACAGAGTTTGCTACTGCTCTGCTGGACAGGAGGCACCCTGCCTGGGGGGCTGCAGCCATCCTCTGGCAGGGCGAGAGGGCAATGACAGAGACACAGCCCCGGGTCTCCAGGCAATCTAAAGCGCCCCCTAAGCCGGGGACAGCTGCCAATGAGGCCCCATTACCTGGTCTTGTGCACGGACTAAACAGGGCACTGCCTACTGCTCACCACTGGCAAGTGGAAGGAAGGACAGAAGCATCCAGGTCAGACAGACGTGATGCTCACTGTCTCATTAGCACAGACCATATGCAGAGGCCCCCCACCTCTGTTCACCTTGGTGACAGCACTGCTAAGTCTAACATGCCTATTCCATGCAGGAGGGCTGCACCTGTGTCTCTTCTCTCCCCAGTCTCCAACTCCTGCTACGGTGACTGGCACAGAAGAGGATGCAAATAAGTTTATGAATGAACTGGTGCCTTTATGGACATGAGATGCGTTTCTCCCTGGCACCCAGATGTTCTCCAGTGACTCCCAACACACCTCTCTTAAGGCCTCCTAAAGAAATGGCTTCCCTTCAGGTCTTGCCTGGGCAGAAAGACAGTGTCAAGAAAGCAGATAACATCATTCCATAAACATAGGTTGGGACAGCCCTGTCTGGCTCTCCAGAGTATTTTCACACATGTTATCTTTGCCATCATTTTGGGAGGTGGGTTGGGCATGTGTCATCACTTGGGAAGACCTGGTGAGAACTGGTCACAGGCCTAGCCTGCAAGAGTGTTCTGATCCTAGCTCCAACCCAGGACCTTTCCCACCAGACCCCTGGCTCAGTCACTGGACAGCAAGGTTGCTGGTAAGACGCAGGGAATAGGGCGGGCCAGAGGGAGCTGAGCACTGGGCAGGGATCGCCCGCCGATCCACGCTCCTGCTGTCAGGTCCCGACGTGTCTTTGTCAGGTTCAGGATCCAGCTACCACCTCTGCCCCAGTCTCTGCTCCTTCCCTAGAACCTTCCCATGGACTTGGCCCTAAGAAGCAGGGCAGGCTGTGGCAGCCACAGGGAGAATCTGTGGGTGGTGGGGGCAGGCGGGAGGGAATAAGAAGCCCTCTAAGAGCCAACAACCTATCGCACCAGAATGCTGATGTGTTAAGACCAGGGTGAAAGGCTGGAAAGCTGGTACAGCATCAGATAAACTGCAGGTGGGGGAGGGAATAGTACACGCTCACGCCAGCAGCACCCAGATCATGATGACAAAACTGGGCCATCCACTGCCACCACCTTCCAAGCCCCAAACTAAGAACCCAGCCATGTGCCAAACCCAGGTGAGCCTCCCTAGCCCCACACTCTGCAGACCCCCGCGGCATGAGGACAGCATATGGCCGGTCGATATCACACACAGTTCTCTCTGCAGAACTCTTTCTCAATCCCATTGTTGTGTTTGCTTGCTTTCCCTTTACTCCCTTGCCAAAGACAAATGATTTCTCAATCACAAACACACACACACACCCCCTCCTCCATGACACTGCAGGGCGCCCCACCCCCACTCCACGTTCTTTCACTCCTAGCCATGACTGATCTACCCAAATTGAGAAATATTAACAGTATAGAACATTTTAACTGAACATTCTTGACTCTAAATATATGTCGCAATGCTAGGCACAGGGACACATCTTAATAGCATTTTGGGCACAGCATTAATTTTCAGTATATACCTAGGTATGTGACTGCATTAAGTGTGCAAGTGAATGCACGCTTGTGCACACACATAGGATAGCACAGTGGGCCTATCGCCTGCCCGGGCATGATCGCTATTTCCTTTTCTAAGAGATGCTCTATAAAGTGACAAAGCTCAAATCACAAATGGTTCAGGGGACGAACTTCTCCACACAATCCTGGTAAGGTCTCATGGACGGCAACGCAAGGATTTCAGTTGGGTTTCTTTTCATCTTTTTCTTCCTTGGTGATTTGTTAGCGCCCGGGGTACCCCCTGCCGGGGGGAACAGGAGGACAAAGTCCCATGTGCACTTATTTTCCCAAAGAACTCTGGAGTGACCAGTTTGCAGAGTTTAGAATCCACTCCAGGCTGAACTCCCCTCTTGGTCTCTCATCTCTTCTCCCTGAAGGCTCCAGTTTCAATTCCTCACCCTGATAAGACACTCTTTGGGCAATACCATTGTCTTTCTCCAGATGTGAATGGATTTGCCTAGCAATTGGTGGAAATGGGGTTTGGTTTTTGGTTTAGGTTTTGGGTTTTTTTTGCCAACTGGACTGGCTTGATGCGAAAGGCAGGGAGTGCTGGTTCTTTTACCACAGCGGTAGCAGAAATGGGGAAAAAATACCCAGCAAGCATTCAGAAAACCCGGGTCCTCAACCCGACTCAGCCATGCCCTTGCTAAGACTTTGCACAAGTCATGCTATGCCAATCTCTTTGCCTTTGCTCACCTGGGAAGTGATGTCAGTGATAATATTTTGCATGGAGACAATTTTATTTTATTTACTTTTTGAGACAGAGTCTCACGATGTTACTCTCAGTAGAGTGCCGTGGTGTCACAGCTCACAGCAACCTCAAACTCTTGGGCTTAAGCAATTCTCTTGCCTGCCTCCCCAGTAGCTGGGACTACAGGCACCTGGCACAATGCCCAACTTTTTTTTTTTTATTGCTGCAGTTGTCATTGTTGTTTCAGCTCGCCCAGACAGAGTTCAAACCCACCACCCTCGGTGTATGTGGCTGACGCCCTACTCACTGAGCTACAGGCAGCACCAAGACAATTTTATTATTCAAAAGCCTTACTAATATCTTTTTGCCTGGCCTCCAAGGTGCTCCTCAGAGGGCTCCTGCTCTTCTCTCTGAGCTAAGTCCCACTTGTTACTGACTACTGTGATGTCCTCTGACAGCAAGGCCATCAGGCAAGGACAGACTGGGCAAAACTCTAGACCCAGTCTCAGCCATCTACTCATTTACAACTTGCTAACCCAGGTGACCTGATTTTCCTCCTTCCTTACTTGCTATTTATCTCCCAGTGAAAGAAACTTCCAGAAGTTATCACCAGCTTTTTCTCAGAACCCCTCTGTCGTCACCCATTTCCCAGCCTTCAGAGACACAGGTGGCCTATCCTGTCCAGTCCTCAGAGTACGGACACTGCCCTATAGCTGACCCACTAACTCGGTGCCCCACACAGGTTCCCAGAGAGGAACGTGGTAGCCAAGTGATTCCACACACAGGACAAGGACAAAGGTCTTACCCCACTGGCAGAGAGACCTGGGCAAAGCACAAAGGTCAGAAGAGAGAAAGGGAACAATTTCACAGCCCTGGAAGTTCAACAGGGCCCAGCAGTTTGCTTGTTATCTTTAATTATTGCTCATATGCTGCAGAACACTAATTCTATAGAATTATATAGAAGGAGGCAATGGGGAGGCGTCTCCAAATTCCAAGAAAAAGGGAATGGTGGAGAATCTGAGTGCATTCAAGAGATGTGGCTGCCAGCAAACTCTCTAGGGCACAGTCCACAGAGTGGCCAATGTGGAAACAGAATCCCAACTGGTTTCTGGAGCAAAAGTCCAACATTTTATGAACTCACGTTCTATCCCTCTTTAGACCACAGCCTCCCACCACCGCCACCGCCACATTATGCAACTGCGAAGTATTTGGATCAAAATGGAAATTCCATCCACCTCCTTCTTCCTTACCGCGCACACTCGCATCTCCCCAGTCTGGTCCTGTCTTACCATAAGGTCTCACCGCACATGGCCATTTAAGAACATCAGCCTCCACTGTGACAGAGGGAAGGAAGACAGCTGGGGACGTTTTTGCACCTTTCCGGGTACTGCCTTGGTTGATGATGGAGTTTTCACACTCTTCTCTGAGAGAAGCCATATTGTGGAACACTATTTTGAAAGTAACCTGGTTCTACCACAGCCCAACCATCTCCATCCTGTGCTCAGTGAAGGATCCGCCCCCCCTCCATATGCCTCAGGTCCTAACCATCCATTCTGCGGAGGAAACCAAAGGTCCCCCCAACTCTGAGTGGTCGCTTGCCACAGGCCAGCCGGGACCACTGGGTGCACTCAACCTTGTGTGTTAACCGATTTTCACCTATGTCCAAAAAGACAAAGAAAAAATGAACTTCTAACCGGTTTCTATCTGTATTCTCAAGAAAAGTGAGTCATTACGAGAAATGAGAACTAAATGCATCTGAACCTTTTACCAAGTAACTGAAGGGAAAGAAGGGCCCATTTCTTCTCACTGATTCTCAATCCCACCACTCTCACCCAGCTCGCAAGATGCAAGCTTGTCATCTGAGTCATTTCTGGGCTACTTCAAGTCTGAAAATCCATAAGAATTCCCTCCAGCTTACAGTGCAAACTCTCTAATGACAGAAGGCACCACACAAAACTATCCTCTCTTGAACCACAGACTCACATACCCATGCGGGGCCCTTGCACAAACCTCTCTGCAAAGCTCACAGATGCTCTCACAGCTGCCTCCCCTAAGCTTGGTGGTAAGAGAACATCACCCTGGCCTTGCTCACCTTTCCAACAAAACAGAATTGAGAGAGGTAGAAGTAAAGGAACAGG
The DNA here is from genome assembly GCF_000181295.1 of Otolemur garnettii. Classification (NCBI taxonomy): domain Eukaryota; kingdom Metazoa; phylum Chordata; class Mammalia; order Primates; family Galagidae; genus Otolemur; species Otolemur garnettii. The sequence continues at coordinate 5,933,519 of NW_003852481.1, read as the reverse complement.
CTTACTCTTCTTCCTTCAACTCTTAAGTTCAGAAATGTACCTTCCATGTCCATGGACCTTCAACTCAAATGACAAGAGAAAGGTCAGATTCTATAGCATTCTGTGGTCTAATTTTAAAAAGAAGGGATGAATAAAAAGTTACTAGGCTATCAGGAATTCCTCCAAGATTATAGGGTGTTTCCATATTTGGTCCAACCTCTGTGCTTTCTACACGTCTTCTTATGGGAAAGGAATACTCTGAACAAAGCCTGTTCTACCAGAGGCCTCCACCCTAACCACAACGTATTACTCACAGGGCATCTGGGTCACTCAGGGGAATGTTCTCTACCCTCTAAGGGTGACAGCCTCTCTTCCCAGGCATTTCCCTTAATGCCAACAACAGTGCCACATTCCACGCTGGGTAGGTCATTCGTCATGCCCCATGTCATTCTCCTTACATATTTTCTCAGCACGTTAAGTCCATTCCAGACCAAGTCACTGAAGAGATCTGCAAAACTGTAAGCTCCTTGCGGGCAGGAACCACATCTTCATCTCTACTTTCAATGTCCTCATTACAAGCAATGAGAGCAGATACAGGACAACCTATGTCCTCCAGACACCTAAGACAAAGGAGTATCGAGTATCTGGCCATTAAAATCCAACTCTAGAACTGCCTGGAGTCGGAGAGGAGGCCTGGTGGGCCCCAGGGGAGAGAATGAAGGGACAGTTCTAATCTTGGCTGGGAATTGGGTCACTTTCATTTTCTGAAAGGCACAAGGGAAATTACTCTTTTACCAAATGTTTTGCTGTTGTTTTTTTAAATGCTGAGATTAGACAGTCATTTGACAAGCTGGGAATGCTTAGCGGGTATTACCACAAATTACCCTTCTAGCAATCGAGTTCGTTGCTCCCTGACTAGTCAATATTAATAAACATTGCCGGATGCTTTTACAACACAATTTATTTTTTAATACAGCTCTTTATGTATGCCATAAAGTAAATATACCAATAAAAGCCAAGGATTTCAAACAACAGATTAAAGAAAACAACCAAGAACTAACCAAGTGCTAGTTAACACCTTCCGTGCTGCGGGGGTGGGGAACACGCAGGGGGCGGTGGGGAACACGCAGGGGGATCTACACCCGTAGAGCTCTGGAAACTGATGGCCATTCGGTTGTTTTGGAGCCTTTCAAAGGACAGGGGAGAAAATGCCAAAGAGGCTGTGTTTTTCAAGAATCGGCTGGATAAAGAGTGTGATATGTTGACAATATAAATAAATAGAAAGATTAGATGGACAGGTATAGGGCTGGGGGCAGATGACCTGGCTTTCCATCAAATGGTATCCATCCATGGCCAATGACCTTGGCCAACCCACTTACTCTCTTTAGAGTTCACTTTACACCATCGCAACACAATGTGGGGGTTGAGCTAGATCATTTCTTAGGTTCTTCCCAATCAGGTTTACAAAACTGAAAGGCTGCGGGGCTGGCACAGATCTGTGCTGGCTGGACTCTATCTCCATCACAAAGGACCTATACCAGATTCATCCTCTCTGTCTCCAGCCTTGAGCCCAGACTACAGCACGGGCTTGGTGCACTTTTGCTGAATGAATGAACAAACAAGAAAGGGAATTTGAACAGAAAAATGTAGAGGTGGCAAAAACCCACCCTCCCTACACGGGAGAGCACACACACCCCCAATATACCCCCACCCACATAGCAGTACAAGAACAGTTGTGCCTATTGTCCACAAGACAAGCCCTCTGTGGGGTTCTCAGAAAGAAAAGCCACCCATTCTGTCTCGCCCTGGGATCAAGGCCAAGCTGGAGCTGACTAAAGCGTGGAAGAAACTGTCCTAAGCCTTGAAAATACAAGGATGGGACAATGGCATTCTCCACGGCCATAACCACACCAAGTACAGTACTTTCAGATAAGGCTGCCCTGAGTGTTAAAATACTAAAATGCTATGTCAGAAATGACAAAGGGCAGGGCTAATCTCCCCGCAGCAACTGCCCAGAGAGGGATCTTCATGGCCACCGAGCACCAGGAGGCCCGGGCTTCGGGCTGTTACGTAACTGGTCCTTTGTTTTAAAATACTGATTTCTCCAAAGTCATTTATTTGAAATATCTCTATCAACAAATTTCACCAAGAACAAAAGTTTTTCATTTGTGTGCTGGGCTGCAGGATGATCTTATCGTGCCCAATCTCATACAGTCCCTTTCAACAAGGTCTTAGCGCGCTTATCTGCGAGGTTCCTGGTAGCCAAATATGATTGAAATGTTCTATTTATGCTCACTGGATTAAGGAGATGTTGCGAAATGGCACAAAAACCCAGCAGATGTAAGCAAGGTATTACAGCCCGGGCAGTTAAGATCTGAGGAGAAAGGATCAATACCCACTTTTGTAGTTTTCTTTCTTTCTTTTTCTTTTAAGAGACCAAGAAAAGTTGTGCTTTTAGAACAGGGAATAGTAAGATGCCTTAAGATTTATAGAAGCTCTGAGCTTTTTCCAAACCCAAAACAGGGCATCATGATGCTTGATGATGTCAGCCCCCGGGAAACAAAAATAAATCGAAAATATTCTCTCCAGATCTTAAAAAGGCCCTATAAGGAAATTAAACTATGGCTACGGGGGAACAGGGTTTCGTTCTTTCTCTGTCCCCCATAAAAGGTTGTAACGAGCACAAACGGCCAAGTTCTGAGAAAACAGTTTTCAGAAAGCTACAGACTCCTTCTATTCCCCCCCACCCCCAGTTTTGCCAGGGGGAGACCTGTGGAGGAAGCACCTTTGTCTCTTGGTTATCTGGGCTCATTTTTACATGTTTCCTCTTTAGACAGGAAGCCAACGCTACCTTCAAATCCCACGAACCAGCTATGGAAACCCAGAGAGTGCCGAGAAAAACTGAGGTTTATTAAGGCTCTAAGAAACCAGCTCCTTGGGAATTAAGCCATTCTGAAAATCTTTTTTAATGTATATTGCCTCATTCTTTCTGCTTTAGTACACTGAAAATTAAATTACTTCTCTATGAGGGCTATGAGCTTGAGAGCCATCGCTCTAAACATCAATTATGAACACACGATAAGAGACGGAGCAGACTACCTATATGGACACCAAATCACATTGCAAACGTTATTGTCATTTTAATAAAGGATAAGAAACAAAAACCCAAAGAGTCACTTTTTTTTTTTTTTTTTTTACTGGTTCTTTCTTCCTTTCTTCTAGAAAAATGCAAAAAAGAAAATCTAGTAAGCGAGGTTTCCCAACAGTGAAGCTAATGCATTTCTACAACACATCTACATTGTAAGGTCTCCAGAGATCAGCTCAGCCGCCGTGGCTGGGATGGACAGTGCAGTTTCCACTTGGTGGATAAGGAAACTGAGGCTACATGACTTACTTTCCAACATCAGCAGGCCCAAATCTCCAGACTTCTCACCTCCAGATGTACCTTTCCATTCCTCCCTAAACAAGAGTCTTTCCTTGAATGAGGCAAAAATATCACCTAGAAAGGAATCACTGAGAGCATGCCCAAGGTTGCCTGATCTAATCAGATAGAAGCAAAAACAGAAAGGGATCCAACAAAAAGGGGGGTGGCAAAGAGGGAGGATGGGTGGAGGAAGGGTGATTGGTGGGACCACACCTAAGGATACATGTGAAACTTACTACATGTAGAATATAAATGTCTTTTTTTTTTTTTTTGAGATGGAGCCTCAAGCTATCCCCCTCGGTAGAG
>NW_003852481.1:5919652-5928074 GCF_000181295.1 Otolemur garnettii | reverse complement strand
GCTAAGAAGAATATTTTCCAGCTCCATCCATGTAAACATGAAGGAGGTAAAGTCTCCATCTTTCTTTAAGGCTGCATAATATTCCATAGTGTACAAATACCACAATTTATTGATCCATTCGTGGATTCATGAGCACTTGGGCTTCTTCCATGACTTAGCAATTTGAATTGGGCTGCAATAAACATTCTGGTACAAATACCTTTGTTGTGGTGTGATTTTTGGTCTTCTGGATACCTATGTTTAACCTTTTAAGGAACTGCCAGACTGTTTTCCAAAGCAGCTGCACCATTTTATATTCCTATTCCAGTTTCTCAATATATTTTTGGACTAAGTGAATAAATGATACAGATTCCTTCTGCTACAAAATCCCCCAAGGAAGGGGATACGTGCATACAGTTCTGAGGCTCCTTTGGTAAACTCAGGTCTTCATCTGCAGACGTGACATAACAGAAACCACAAAGAATGCTATTTATGTTTAGTTCATTTGAGAGAAGAGAATCAAATGAAATACAAAGAAAGGGCGGGGGGACCCAGATAACTCCGAGTGGGTATATCAGGTTCTATCCTATAGTACACATCATATCCTCCCCTGATCTGCACGCAGTCATTTAATAACACGTATGCCTTGAACAGGTTTATTTAAAAAATATGAGAGGGAGCCCAGCTTGACTGATACCAACAATGATTTGGTCAGCAGTCAGGGGAGCACACTTTAACAGCCTTGCTATCTCTGATGGGAAGTTTGAAAATATACTTAACACAGAAGAACCTCCATGGTTGACCTGATTCCATAGACCAGACATGCACCACATGTACATATCAGTACAGCAGGCCTGTTTCCTTGTGTTGGCCACCTATGTGTGTCAACCAGTTGGTTATAGTCCCTGGGGTGGTCAAGTTACAGAGGTTCTACTATAATACTTCAAACAAAAATACATAAACTAAAGTATCTCAGGCAAACTCCCAATGTGGGACCCACGGGGTAGGACCTGCAGAGCAGATGGGAGAACCAAGGGCACAGGTTTCTCTTTCCAAGCCTGGTAGAGAGGCAGGGTATCCCAGAGTAGGCTGCAGCCAGAAGCGCTGTTAAGGGTTCCCTGAAGTTCTTTTTTCCTTCTTTGCAAAGGAAGGCAGCCATATTCCTTTCTGGACAGACTCTTTGCAAAGAACAAACAAACAAAGGCTGGGACAGAGCAAGGCCCTTTGTGAGCTGCAGGTAATTAAAATGGCCTGTAAATGCCCCAGCAGAAAGCACTTCAAAGAGACAGTAATTCCAGCAATGGCCAGTCAAGACTGTGCGGTGTAAAAATTATGAGTTTTCCCAACGGGGCGCTTTGTGTGAAAAGGACAAGGGTTGGTGGCAGAAGGAGGGTGAGCCACACAGGGGGAGTTTACAATCGGTGGCCATGACCGGTGTGCATGAGACTGTGTGTGTGTAGGTGTCAAACACACAGGCCAGAGAAAGGGGCCGTGTGTGAGAGAGAGAGAGTACACATTTATCAACTCTGAGACGTCCAAGCGTGTGGGCACGGAGATAAAAGGAAAAATAAAATAAGAGTAACAAATACGAATCCTCTTCCCTGCTGGGCCTCGTTTTCATGGGGCGAAGTACCAGGCAGCTTGCACGCTCCTCTGGCTCCTAGTTGCAAGACTGCTGAGTGCAGAGGGAACGCAGAATACCCAGACTCTGGGCCCAGCGAGCTGCGGAGGTCAAACTGTGGCTCTCTGGGTGTGCCCACACTTTGGATCTCACAGTGCAACACCAAACAGCCAACACCACCCTGCAAGCTATGTTATCTTAAAACAGAGAATAAAGAGAAGAGATAGATTCTTCACCTTGACTGACTGCACGTGCTAAGTCCCTGTGCCACCTGCCTCAGTGCCCTGTGTTTAGATGGTGCAGTGACCGGTCCACGGAGTGGAGGAGAAGAGAAGCTTCAGCCTTGATGCAAAGGGACTCCGTCTCTGCTTTTATAATCATGACACAGAAAACCCAAACTGACACACACCAGTGATGGAACCCAATACTGACCACAACAGGGATTGCACATCTTGAAAAAGAAAACAAACAAGAAAAGCAGACCTGTCACTATTTTTTTTTTTTGTATTTTTTAATTCTCCCTGCAAAAACCTGATACTTGCAAAAGGACACTTTGCCAGGCAGGGGGGCCGGTACCGTCCCCAGGAAGATTCCCTAGTCCCTCCATCCCCGACGACCTCCCACCTTACCCTGTCGTCTGCAGGTATTTCTGCTGTTGGCACACATAGCACTGGGTGCATCTGCTTGTCTGTCTCTGCAGCTCAAAGGGACACGAAACCTTTGCCCCATTTCTTTCTATATCCCCAAGCCTAGCAAAGGACATGGCATTCGCGTGTGCCCAAGAAGCACAGTGGGACAGGATGGATGATGCCCCGTGCATCTTGGCCATAGTGTGGGTAATAAATGAATCAGGACCCAGATCGGGCAGGGAATATTGCTGAAGCCAGCGGGCATCCACCCTGTTCACAAGAGCCTGAGAGGGAAGGTGGGAACTGGCCTATGCTCACCAAGGCAGCAGAGAAATCAACGCCGGCCGGTGGCTTTATTTCCCCATAAACAAAATCCTGCTCTGCTTCCCTCTCAGCCCCACTCACTCACTCCTCCCTGACAGTGCTGGCTTTAAGCCCACACATAAAAGTGTCCTTTACTATTTTTATTTAATGAGCTTTCATTTTTCCTCCCCCTTTTCGTAAATGAGAAGGGCAAGCCCACCTCCTAATGGGGACGGGGGAGAGGAAGTGGAGTGGGATCTTTTCTAAATGGGCCATAACTTCATGAAAAGCCTTTTCCTCGACAATCCTCCCAGCGCCCCCTCCCCAAGTCCCCCTGCTCCCCTGTCCTCCCTGCATCCTCCCTTCTCACCATTCAAAACAAGACACATGGATTCTGGACGTTTGATTACTTTTAAGTATATATTTTTCCCTCAAATAGACTGAATACAATGGTTAGGAAATGTGACAGAAAACTATTCTGAGCCATTTATTGCCTTAATACCCACCTTTGTCCAACAGGCAGTTTTGACAACAGCGATAAATTCCAAATTTATGTCAACAGAGCATATGTTGAACACCTCATTTCTGAGCTAAAGCGGCATGCTGCCCTATAAATCACCGTTCTGTTTGAAATGAAAGTAGATTACAGGCCTGTGTTATTGAGCAGTTAGAGCTATAGTCATATAAATCAGAACTTTTAACTCTAGGCAATCCGTTGTGCAATTAACTAAAGGGTACTTTGTCATTTCAAGGCTTGTGCACAGACTTGGCAGGCCACAGAGCTACTGGGAAAGCGGATGGGAAGGAAAAAAAGTTTTCAGGCGGTAGGAAGGTTGCCGACTGCAGCGCCTGCCCCACAAAGCCTGACCCCCACCGGCACCACAGAAACCCACCAAGACTGCACACTGGGAAGGACGCCCTAGCATCTGCCGCAAAGACCCCCACAATGAGCACCGGTCACTGAAGCACCGCTAGAAGCCTCCGTGCCCGTTCATTCATTCACTTGGCATTTCCCGAGCACAAGCCACGTGCATAACATCATCTTGGGTCCCAAGATGATGCCAGGGACACGAGAAGCGGTAGGAACACAGAGCGTATTGAGATGACGTTGACAATGAAGCGTCATCAGAAGAACATCGTCCACGGCGTATCTGAGCACTTGCTAGGCGCCAGGCACTGCTCAGCGCATTTTCCTGCCTTATTCAGTCCTCAGAACACCTCTATGAGGCAGGTATCACTTTTAATTTCTGTTTTGCTGAGGGCGAAACTGAAGCACAAGGCAGGAAACATCTCACCCATGGTCACAAAGCTTGTACGCGGCACAGCCTGTACAACTAACTGGGCCAGTGTGAAGTTTGAGAACTTAGACCGTGATGACAGCCCTGCTTGCAAATTCCAGATCTGAAACTTCCTAGCTCTGAAACTTGGTATTCACGTCGTCGTAAGTTTTCTCACGCAGGTTAATAATACTGTACTGTCACCTTCGGGTAGATAAATGAGAAGTGCTCGAATTCTACATGGAGGAGGAGACATTTCCAAAGACGGTAGTGAAGTCGGCCTTCCAGAGCAAAATGCTAACGCAGTATCACAGCGTGGGACTAAGAACAGAGTCTTTTGAATATGAGTGAAGAAGAATTAAGATAGACCCCTGTGTCCCGGCCAGTCTGTAGCCTATGTAGACAGAGACAGAGAAATAACCCTGAAAGGAGAACGCGTTGATGGGACCAACATCCCGGGTGTGCAGAAGATAAAGGATCCACAGTGGATGCTGTTGCTAGCGCTGGCTTGAGGACAGGATGAAGCTGAGCCAGTCCTTTCAGGCTTCGTCACCTCTGAAGGCTCTATCTACCCATGATAGGGAATATTAAGAACAGAAAAGCTGCGGATGAGGCAGAGACCTCCAGGTGATGGAGCCAGGACTTGGCATTCGTGCTGGACAAGGCTTTGGGAGATTGGCCTGGTTTCTCCAGAGTGGGCAGGTGGGGAGAAGGTGGGGACGAGCTTGCAGGGGCCGCAGAGTAGGCTGGACAATGCAAAGTCCTAAGAAAGAGGCCAAGGGCTTCAGCCTTGGTGCTGCAGTCTCTGAGTAGCCACCAAAACCCTTCTCGGAATCCTGGAGCTGGCTGAGAGTGGAGACCCAGTGCGGTCTCAGAGACCACAGAAGGAGAGAAGTGCCTGAATTCTACATGGAGAAAGAGACATTTCCAAAGACGGTAGTGAAGTCAGCCTTCCAGAGCAAAATGCGAACACAGCATCCTGCCACGTGTCTGCAGAACGCGTCTGTTCACTAAGGTGCAAGAAAAGAAAGACCAGAGCAACCCCCCCATCCCTGTCTACTCCCTAGCACAGGTGCCTGGCTCCTCAGAGTACGAGTTACCAAGGCAGGCGACTCAAAAGAGCTGTTGTGCCTATCTGTTACGGCTATCCAATCAAACACACCATCCTGGTGGCGCCTGTGGTTCAAAGGAGTAGGGCGCCGACCCCATATGCTGGAGGTGGCGGGTTTGAATCCAGTCTTAGCCAAAAAAAAAAAAAACAACCCCACACCATCCTGCACCAAAATGCAGATGGCAGCGAAAGTGTGCAGCAGAGGCGCTCACGTCCTTCCCTCTGACACCCCAGGATGGCTACCAGTCCCATGTGGCTGGGGGGCAGGAATACTCAGGTATTCTCTCTCACCAGCCTAGGTAGAGTCAAAATCAGGTAGGTACTTACCCAGCATAGTGAGGAGAAGAAAAGTGTAAGCCAACAGCCTACCCTGCTAAAGCTCTCGCTGGAGAGAGACGACAGTACAGGAAGTCACAGCAGCCAGGACTTACACTCGAATGTCAGGCGCTGAGTACAATCACAACACCCAGAAGGAGCAGGAATCAAACGCGAAGCCTCCCCGAGAAGGTGAGCTCAAGACCGGGCTCAGAAGACACAAGGACATAGCAGGTATAGAAGAGGCAAAGACCTTTCAGGTGAAGACCCAACAGGCAGAAAACAGCATCCTTCCTGAGCAAGGGGTAGCCCAGCCAGGGACAGGCCAAGGTGGGCTTAAGCAGTACAAACGTGTTCAGACCAGAAAGCGACTGCGGGAGGCAGGAGGGCTTAGAAGCAAACAGGGGAGGAGGATTGTTCATTCTTGACCCAGAAGGGAAGTGGGACATGAGGAGTGTGTAGTTCAAGAGCAGAGGTCTGCCGTGCTCTAGGGGCAGATTTCCTATCGTGACATGTGGCACTACAGAACATCTGGCCTTGGACACCGGCCAGGCACTTGCTCCTCCATCCTCCTCCACAGCCTCCCATTCACAGAGAAGCGGATTCTTCAGAGGAATACAAGGGTGACAGGCCTCCCCGCCACTCACCCTGTGTCTGGTCACTTGCCAGGGCACTGTGTCCTGCTCCACGGTTGGATGCCAACAAAGCGAGAAAACGCTGCAGAAACCGGCCCCCTCCACGAGAATCCCTACTACACAGACACGTGGACGCGGGCACATGCCCACACACACCAGCTCTCACCATCTGTCTGAGCAAACTGCTGGTCTGGGTTTGGGGAGGGGGGGAGAAAAGGAAACCTCTTAGAGATATTTGTTTAATATCTAAGCAGTGGGGGAGCAGATGAAGTATGCAAGTTTCATTTAGAAAAATCATCAAGGAACTATTATAGTAAAATGAGGCTTCCAGTTTCCAAATAAAGCTGAAACAATCACACAGAACAAACTGGCAGAGCTCGCGAATGAAGACGCAGGAAGGAAGGAAGTACGATAAAAATAATAGCGGGAGAAAATAGGAAGTCATGAGATGCCAGGGAATGAGAGGCAGCCCCCGTCCCCTGCAGGACTGCCAATCGGCAGTGCAGAGGCCACAAGTCAGAAGGTACAGCCCGGGGAAGGGCCTCCCCCAGCCTTCAGGAGTGTGGTCTCCTCTCCACAGGATTCTACCATTCCTACACATCTCCAGACTTTTCTGTCTAAAGCCTCACAAAATCACTCCCAGAGGAGGAAAAGGACCACGTCTGCCTCTTTGTAAGATAGAAAATCAGGGGTGGGAGAGACAGATGAGGAGGGAGACAATGGGAGCAGGTAGCCCCCCAAGAGGAAAAGAGTACTGGGTGGTCATTTCGTTCACTCAAACAAAGTTGACACCAATTTATTGCCTAAATAAATTTGCCAATGCAAGGCACAGTGTCAGCCACTGCAGAGAGGTTCGATGACTGGGAATACACAGGCTGCACCCTCAGAGAGCTTGCAATTAAGCAGGGACACAGACATACATGTGTAAAAGACCTCAAAAGCATGCACGTTAATAACATAACAAGAACAAGGGTGATATTAGGATGCTGGGTGATGAGTACTAAAGGTCTGGAATGTAGGCTCCAAGCAGCCAAAGTAGAAAATAGCCACTTGGCTGCACGACACTGGTTGCCATCTGGGAGCACCACAGCTACCTCCAAACCCCTCTGCGTCCCTCCTGCAGCTCACATGCTCTCCGGTATCCATCACAAAATCCTAAGTCTACACAGCTTGAAATTCTGATCTCACCCCTCCTCAGTCACATGGTTTGTTTTTCTCTAAAATGGTATCCCCCGGGGTAAAACCCTAACCAGCGCTAAGAGTCGCCCCCTCCTGCCCTTCCAGGCCACCAGCTTTTCTCTCCAGCCTAGGGGATGGAGGCCTGGGTTGGGGCCTGCCAAGAGCTTCCTGCACCCTTTCACTCTGTCCCCAACAGGCTCTTGCCTGAGTCCTACAGGCCACGCCACATCCACTGCCTTCCTTAGGAGCCATCAGAAGAGCAGCACTTGCCTCAACAGTCCTTGCTCCCCTCTCACCCGTGCAGAGCACAGGATGACGCACTTACCACTGGAACAGGGCTCACTGTGCTCACTGTGCTCAGTGCAGCCAGGCAGCACCTTCCTCAACTCGGCCCCATTCGCAGAACAGAGGAGGGAGCCCCGATCAAGGTCCCAGAAAGCCCCCTACCTCTACTGAGATAGTTCTCCATTGCCACTGCGACACTGTTTCCTCCAGAGACTCCATCCTGTCCTCTGTGCCCAAGAAGGGCATGGTCAACCTTAATGAAATCAACTATAATAGAGTGTTCAGGGAACTTCATCTCCCTTTCCGAAGACACAATCTAATTCACGTGCTAATTGTGTTGCTAGGAGCCTGCGGGCCTCTCTCCACAGCAGGCTGGAAGCTTTTGGAAGTGTCACGGCCTGGAACTGAGGTATGAACATCCACGTTGTGTCACTATCATGCACAGATGCAAGGCCAAGGCCCCATCTTTCTGGTTCACTCCTCACTCCCTTTTCTTTCCCAAGACACCCCTGTCTGGGAGAGCCCTTCCTCAGGAGAGCAGGGGAGAGGGCCGTGCTTAAGGGGGTGGGAATGAGAGGGAGGAGACATGGCTTCTTGAACCGGCTGTTGGCTGTGACCTTAATCATGACAATGAGGTTGAATTTCTCTTTTGGTAGAGAGATGAGAATAGCAGACTTCAAACGACAGAGAATGGTTAGTCTCCCGAACAATGTTCCCCAAAGGTCACTGCTACATGAAGGAAACCAGAGAAGACACAGACGCAATGTCTGTTTCCATAACGGTTTAACCTTCTGAGACTCAGGGCACTCAGAGAGCCTGGGAGGTCCCCGGGCCTTCTCTGCATCCAGGAATAAATGCACACAGACATTCCAGGCATATCTCTTAGAATATTTTTAAAGACCTCCAGAAAAGAAATGCCACATAGAATATGGAACAGGTGTGGTGTTCTTGGGGTGGGGCGGGGGGGACAAAACAGTGTAACTACAGGACACATTACCTAAGAAAAAGAGCTGGCTCGGCACCTATAGCTCAACCGGCTAAGGCGCCAGCCACGTACACCTAAGGTGGCGGGTTCGAATCCCCAGCCC
>NW_003852481.1:5863574-5919465 GCF_000181295.1 Otolemur garnettii | reverse complement strand
AAAAAAAAAAAAGAAAGAAAAAGAGCTAAGTCATAAACCCCAGAGGTAGATGAACGCGACCTGCAAGGGGCCCAATGCCCGTCAGTTACAACTACGCTTAAATCTTAAGAATGAAACCAACAAGCCAAGAACAAAGTCATCTTCAGTCAGGACCTTCTGAGGCTCCAGGACCAGGAGTGAGTTTTTCCATCCTTATTCCATCACCGCAGCCTGTAAGACTGGGAAGGAGGTGGTGTGCCCCACAAAGGGACTCGTGAGTCAACCCTCCTGATACCCCGGGCATAGTGCCCTGTGTGCTTCTCGAGCACGGGAATGCACAGCTCCCACTGGCATGACCCCGTGGCTGTATCCACCCGTGTGCGAGCACACACGTGCCCGCAGATGCGGTCTCAACCCCGGAGAGAAAGAATTACAGCCTGTGTATCCTGCATCTTCTGTAGGATCTGTCACAACTCCGAAGACTGAAGGAATCACTCAATGCTGGTGGTTTATCTGATTCTAAAATCAATAATCCCACCTATAGATTCTCCAGGTCCCAGAACCAGGGAATTGCTGTATCTTAGCTTTGGAATGAACCTGAAAGGGATTTATTTAAAAGCACATAGCAGAGTCTATCGTACAATAGGCACTTAACATAATAAAATGTTTCCTTCTTCCTTTACTCTCTGGTTCCATTTCTTTTACCCATTTTCATTGTTTTAAAAAATGACGTCACATAGCCGGGTGTTGTGGTGGGTGCCTATAGTCCCAGCTACTCGGGAGGCTGAGGCAAGAGACTCACCTAAGCCCAAAAGCTGGAGGTTGCTGTGAGCTGTGATGGCACAGCACTCTACCAAGGGTGATAAAGTGAGACTCTGTCTCTTAAAAAAAAAAAAATAGCTTCATAGATGGGGAGAGAAGTTAAAATATGAGTTAAGGACCAAAAATGAAGCTTTCAGCACATTTGAGGATTTTCAGTTCTTTGAGTCTTACCAATACATCCATCAACTTGGTGGTCACAGGAACCCTACATTTCAGGTTTGTTTAAATACCCCAACTAGGGGCTCAGCGCTTGTGGCTCAAGCGGCTAAGGCACCAGCCACATACACCTAAGGTGGCAGGTTTGAATCCAGCCTCGCCCGCCAAAACAACAATGACGGCCGCAACCAAAAAATAGCCGGGCGTTGTGGCGGGCGCCTGTGGTCCCAGCTACTTGGGAGGCTGAGGCAGGAGACTCGCTTGAGCCCAGGAGTTGGAGGTTGCTGTGAGCTGTGATTCCACGGCACTCTACCCAGGGGGACAGCTTGAGGCTCTGTCTCAAAAAAAAAAAAAAATACCCCAACTAGGTTAATTCTAGGTACAAAGTGCTATGCCCAACTTCTTCAGCGAGCCCATGATTAAAAATAGTATCTTTGTCGTCACCTTCACAGTTTGAGAGGCAAATGAGCCTCGAAGCCAATCTAGCCCCCATGTTGCCTTTTGCCACCACTGAGGTTGAAGCCTGAGAAGCAGAAAAGGAAGAAACTAAGAAGAGAAAGCCCCGGGACAAAGCCATGGCACACAAACTCAGTTCCGGCTGGCAGTAGTGCGACCACAGATGAAATCAAAGCCGGTGGGGGTTTGTGAATCACTTTTTCCCTGTACCTCTTCTGGCGCCAAGACAAACACCAGGGGCAGAGCGGAAGGCCAGTGCAGCGAAACCGCTGAGCTCCCAGAAACCTGCTAACTCAAGTGTGGAGCCCGTATTCACATCATGGTAAGCATTCTTCACTGCCCCACCCTGGCTAAGAAAAACCATCCTGAGCCAGTGTTGAGACACAACCAGCTGTGCCTGTGTGACTCAGAAGCCACACTTCACACCTGCTATCCGCTCCACTTCAGAACTTTTGGGACTCTGGTAAAAAGACTTAGTCCACCTCCATAGGAGACATGAATATTTCAGCAGCCTGCGGAGCCTGTGAGGAGAGCCACAGGGGCTAGTTACCTGTAGAAGGACAAGATGATCTGGCCATCAGTCTGGTCAGTGGTGTTGCTATAGTTATAGCAGGTTTCTGAGGGCCATGGAGCCAAACCAGCTAAACACCTATAGCAGGATCTCCGCGCACAGCTGTCCATATTGCCCTGCCAGGAGACCTGTTTTTGCTATTTAAGGTCCCAAACCTAGCAAGCAACAGCCAAGACCCCATTTTCCTACATATGGGGTCACCAAAGGGACCACAGTTAAGAGGGCCCAGGATGGAAATCCCATCAACTCCAGTGGATGCTCTGTCCAGGGCTTCGACTCCAAGCTTAGGCCTTGAAAGGGAAAAACTCCTTCTCGGCCTGCTGGACCTCAAGCTCACCTGTTGCTTTTTCAATTCTAAGATCAGAGTGGACTCTGGAGAGGCTGGGCCACCTCCTCCCAGTGGCTACTGAGCACTCAGGAAGGAAGGACCTGGTATAAGAGGCTGACAGCTACCTTCAGGTTGGCACACTCTGCCAGTGGGTGACGAGCACCCCAGGGGACCAGGGGGCAGGCCTAGGGAGTAGCCAAATCCTTTGGTTTGGGGTGTTAATCAGGCTAGAAAACGGCCCCCTGTTTCTCTGATGATTAAAGGTGACAAGCATTTTTTCATGTGTCTATAGACCATGCACCTGTCTTCTTCAGAGAAGCTTCTGTTCATGTCTCTTACCCACAATGAAATGGGCTCACTTGTTCTTTTCTTACTAGTAAGTTTGAGTTCTCTATGGATTCTGGTTATTAGACCTTTGTTGGAAATATAACCTGCAAAAATCCTCTCTCATTCTGAGGGCTGTCTACTTGCTTTACTTACTGTGTTCTTGGCAGTGCAGAGGCTTTTTAGTTTGACCAGATCCCAGTAATGTATTTTTTGAGATATCATCTAACTCCAGTAAGAGTAGCCCACATCACAAATTCCCAAAACTACAGATGTTGGCGTGGATGTGGAGAAAAGGGAACACTTCTACACTGCTGGTGGGAATGCAAGCTAGTACATTCCTTTTGGAAAGAAGTTTGGAGAACACTCAGGGATCTAAATGTAGACTTGCCATTTGATCCTGCAATTCCTCTACTAGGTGTATAACCAAAAGACCAAAAATCACTTGGCAACAAAGATATTTGCACCAGACTGTTCACTGCAGCTCAATTCATAATCGCCAAGTCATGGAAGAAGCCCAAGTGCCCATCAACCCATGAATGGATTAATAAATTATGGTATACGTATACCATGGAATACTATGCAGCATTAAAAAAAAACTTTACCTCTGTTAATGTTTACATAAATGGAGCTGGAAAATATTCTTCCTAGTTAAGTATCTCAGGAATGGAAAAAAAAAATATCCAATGTACTCAGTACTACTATGAAACCAATTTATAATCACTCACACTTTCATATGAAGGATGAATCACAACTATAGCCCAGGATGAAGGAGGGAAGGGGACAGAGATGGGAAGGGAGGGGGTGGTTCAATAGAGGGAGGGTTAATGGTGGGACCTCACCTATGAAGCATATTGCAAGGGTACAAGTCAAATCTATCAAGTATAGAACACAAATGTCTCAACACTGTGATTAAGTAAATGAGGTGAAGACTATGTTAATTAGTAGGATGTAAGCACTCCAATTTGTACAAATATCAACACATTGAATCCCACAAAGGCATAAATGTACTCATGGTCTATGTATGTATGAGTTGTTAATACTAATAATAAAAGACAGAAAACTGCCCCCCAGACATCGTAAATGGATCCATTCACCAAGAGAACCTGGACACGTCAGCAAGGCAGGGCACCACCTCCTTGTGAAGAAGGGAGCAGAGAGGTGGACAGGCCACGATTTTGATTTTGGCGTGATCTGGAAGGTTACCAGCCCTGTGAGTAGCTGCACTATAAAAAGAGTCAGACACTGAGTATTTCCTTTCCCATAAAATATTCATTGCCGCATGGAAGAGCCAAGAAGCCGAAACCTCAAGCATTTCTAACTTTATACTGCAATAATAACAGAGTTTTATAGGAACCTTCTGATTATACTTACAACTATAAATACACTTCCATCTATGAGAGAGGAGAGGAGACACAGTGAGCCCCTCTCAGAGACCGTACCAGACTGAGAGAGACCCCAGGTACACCCCCAACTCCATTTCACACCGCAGCCAACAAACAGATGGAGCGCTGCGTGGTAACCGCTCTGAAAGAGGTGCCTGCGGACCCTCCCGCAAACAATGCTGGGATGCGCTCAAAACCTAGTTTATAAATGGTCTTGCTATTGCTTAACAATGGAACAATGTCCAGAGTACTCGGCACTTACTCAGCTCTTGGCAAAGTGCGGAGCGCTGCTTTCCCATCCCGTCTCCTTGAGAACAAGCCTGCACAGGCGTCAGGGTGAGTGGTGGTGCTTCTGTGAGGCTCAGGAGGGTAAGCAACGTGTCCAAAGGCACCCAGCTTTTAGGAAGCAGAGTCAAGCCAAGAACCTCATCCCTCTCAGGCCTCTTTTGTTGCCGCCACCCTTACTAAGGGACATAGTAAAGCAAAACACCAAAGCCCAACGACAGAGATGAACGGTCCTTACACTGCACGAATGCCCTTTATAGGTGATTTGAAAAATTAGTCACCCTTGCAGGGGCAGTTTGTTCCTTTTCAGTTTATATGGAATAATGAGCCCCTGCCAGTGGTTAGCAAGATCGGTGATCTTAAACCAAGCGCCGAATGTTCTGACTTCTCATATGCATTTGCCAGGCACACAGACAGACACAGAAACTTCATTTAACTTTACAGTGTTCTAGACATAAAGGGTGCAGGTTAATAAAACAGTGTGGAACAGTTCCAGGACATTTGCCACTACAGTTTCATTTGCGATTACATTTAAAAGGAAAGCCTTTCTTTTACTGTCGCAAAGGAGGTCCTTCCGTCTTCCTCACTGCCCTCCTTCCAAGCACTGAGATGCTTTTTGGTATGTGAGTCCAGTGATTTCCAAGGACATCCTCAAAGAAGAGTCAAAGACCCAGGGTGTGAAATTTCGGGCCCTTGCCCGTGCCCACACCTATCACACCAAGACCAGACAGATGCTGCCAGAGACTCACTTAGGGCCGTTTAAAACCAAATAACGTGTTTACATATTCTGAAAGCATTTTTTTCAGTGTGTCACTGCCAAATTGTCTCTGGCCAGCAGTAAGTAGGATAAATGTTGCATCATCAGAAAGTTCTATTGGAAGTCTCTGAGAATTTACTTGGAACCACGAAGAAAAAGAGAGAATGAACTACATCCCCCTCTGGGATTTATTGTGCCCGAGATTGCTTATTCAAGCCGCCAGAATCTAGCTCAACTTAAAGCTAGTGTGGCCCTCATGGTTTTTAATGGCCCTAAATGATTCAATGAATTTGGGCATTCACTGAGGGCCATCTGGGGACAGGCCTGTCTATCTGCAAACTGGCGGGCTTCCCTATTTGTTCTGTGGAACAATAAACATCAATGAATTAGAAGCTTCAATTATTTAGAACATTTTCTAGCACCTGACTCTTAAAAAAAAAAAAAAACAGACCAGTGAAAACAGAAGATTGTGTGTATAAGAATTTTAGTAAACATTTTTGGACAAAAGATTTTAAAAGATAAGTAAGGTAAGATTTCTCGAGCTCAGCACTAATGGCATTTGGGACCAAAATAATTTTTTTTCTTTCCTCTGTTCTTTCTTTTTTTCCTTCTGTCTTTTCAAGGTCCCCTCTTTTGCCTAGACCAGAGAGCAATGTCGTCATCATAGCTCACTGCAACCTCGAACTTTGGGCTCAAGTTATTCTCCTGCCTCAGCCTCCTGAGTAGCTGAGACTCTGGGCACAGGCTCCCAAATCTGGCTAATTTTTCTATTTTGATAGAGACGGGGCCTCATTCTGTTGCCCAGGCTGGTCTCAAACTCCTGATCTCAAGTGATCCTCTGGCCTTGGCTTCTCACGTTGCTGAAATTACAGGCCTGAGCGAACAAGACAGGCCCTACCTCTGTCCTACAGAAACATCCCCAGGCTCTACCCACCACCCATCAGTCACAACTCCCTCAGTTGTCACAACCAAAAACGTCTCCAGACATTGTCGAATGTGCCCTGAAAGATGAACTGTCCCCAGCTGAGAACCATCATCTAAAAGTAAACTATAATCCAAGCCAGGGCTACATCGTCCATGTGCCATTGTGTAATCGCCAATGATAACCAACACCTTAGCCCTCGTGTGCTGCAAGATCATGAAACATCAAAGGTATTTTGCACCTGCAAAGTAGGAAACTAGCCTACTCTGTTTTCCAAAGCATTTCAACCGAGGATTTTCCAGGTAAGCCTCAATGGCCACACAATGTAATGAATTACCACCGCTACACCCCCCCAGATACTCCAGGGAACTGAGTTTCGTCCTCTGTATGTGAACATCTGCACGCACGCATGCATGGCATCACCTCTGCTTACTTAGCCTCAGAAACAGATTCGACTATCAGCTGAAAGCATCTATTGTATTTAGGAGCAGTTGGGAGAGGGAACTGGGAAAGCAATTCCAGAAGAGATGAAGTTTTGATCACCTCACTGGATAGCGTCCTTCTGGTTGTCCAGAGCTTGCTAAGAAAAACCACCCCAAGCCTGGAGATGCTGCCTCCCACATTCACACCAACCCACAGACGTGGCTCCTGCACATCTTGGTGCACGTGTGCACTTGCAAGCACACGTACTGATGCACGCCTCGCCGTCGACGCCTGCCGACACACGTGAATGATAAGCTAAGCGGTCAAGCGCACCCCCACTTCATCCTTGGAACACAGTTTCAGTCCTAGATTCACAAGAGCCACACACCTCAAGAAACTGAAATTTGGAAGTGGATGTGGCAGGGGAAGGGCCACTCCCCAACCCTGACGCCCTGCACTGCTGTGGGACACAGACCTCCAACACGGCTGGGAGTTTTGCAGGTCTGTCCAGTAACATCATAGCTGGGGGTGCTCAAAGTCATGGTGTACCCAGAGTCCTAGGCAGTCACCGGGTGGCACGATCATCTCAGGGGCCAGGTCATACCCTTGCAACGTTTCGTCTTTCCTCCCACAAAGACAGTGTGCCTACGAGACAGTGTGCTTATGAAGCAGAGAGGCCTCTCTCCCCAGCTTACGAGCAGAAACTTTTCATAAGTCAAAGAAAAACAAAGCCTGCTCTTCCCTCCCCATCCCCTCTCTCTCTAGGACTATCATTAAGAGACCCGTGATTTCCACACACACCTTGCTCGTCCAAGGAAATCAATATGAAAATCAATTCATCCACTGATATATTTTATCAAGATACATGTGGCAATGCCACCTTTCATTTACAGTTCCGCGCTCAGGGAAGCCAAGGTCACTGGATAGAAAGCGGGCTGCAGGAAGGAGGGAGGGGAGAAGCCCATATTCTGTGCTGCCTGCAAATAGAAAAGTGAATGAAATAGGAACAGAGATAGAAAAGGGAGCCTGGGGATGCAACAATTACTGTATGTAGGAGGCACAGCGTTGTTCCAGCTTGCCAGCTTGTTTAAATGGGAAATAGTTGGTAGATTTAAAATTCTAAGTGTTTTTCTTCCGACCATGGCAAACGAAAAACGGTTTCACTAGCGTGCTGGTCAGTAGAATATAAAATATTTGTGAGCAGGAAATGAATAGAGAGAAAGAAACAGACGTATGGGCGGAGGGGGAGAGAGGCCGGACAGAATCTGGCCAAGACAGAGAATGAAAGGGACCGGGCAGGTGGGCCAAGGAGCACATGCTGGGCGCTAGTGTTAAGGCAGAAGGCAAATGGGAATTTCAACAAGCCTCAGGGAGGAAAATTATGATATCTGCATGGCTGCAAAGGGGCATATTTTTAGTAAATTTGAAAGCGATTTGCCGCACACAGCACCATCCCACTCAGAGGGTTCTCCGCCGGCTCCGGTGGCTGCACCATGGATCGAATGTCCTCAGTAATTGCAGAGTCACTGCTACCCTCTCACCTCAAAACAGAGCGGATTAAAATAGCATGAACAGCTATAATAATAGGTTTGGGAATTCAGCTTTTTACAGCCAGAAAAATGCTTATGGAAATAAGGATTTTGCTGACTATTTTCAAAGTGAAGAAAAAGAGGGGGAAAGTAGCCACGAGAGCCGAAGAGCAAAATGGTACCTGGTGCTGACCGGGCCCTGGGCTGCTGTGTGTCACCCACCCAGACCAAGGCTAAAGAGGAAGGCTGCCGGACAGACTCTGGACAGCAGAATCTGCTCCCTTCCCAAGGCCCCACGCAAGGAGAGGCCGGCCTGTCTCCATCCCTTCCCATCTTGTGCCAGGGTTTGCGGGGTCCTGCAGGCCTCTTATCTCTGGTGTTGGCAGAGGTCTGCCCCCAACCCTGGGCTGCCCCAGTGCCCCAGGACAGTCAGCCCAGGTAGATACACAGCATGTGAGGGGCACATGACAGACAGGCCTGAGCTCACCTCTGCCAAGGCACACTGCCTGCTCTAACTTAGACCCCTTCTACACCAGCCCAGCCTTTCATGGACCAGAACCCAAACCTAGATGCCCCTTGCCTTTGAGGACCTGAGCTTCACTTTATGAGAGCACCAATTTCCTCCTAACACACCCAGGGTGACAAGCACAGCTAACGCTCACAAAGGGCTGACTGTGTGCCACGGGCCAGTGGGGGCTTCACTGGCATCACCACACGGCATCCTTGTAACGTACCCTAGGAGCTGCTTGATGTTTTTACCCCCCACTTTGCAGCCAAGAAAACGAAGGGTCATGTGTTTAAGTAATCCCCCTAAGACCCTACAACTGCAAGTGGCAGAGCTGGGATTCAAACCCAGGACGATCTAACTCCAGAGGTTGAGCTCTTCACTCCACCCCTGTGGATGACGTCCCCGGGGGCCCTTCACATGGCCACTGCAGAAGCGGCAGGTGTCTGCCCGGCAGGCACCCCAGCTGCCTGGCCAGGAACCTAAGAGCAGACAAAGGTGCTGACTTACCTGCCTCAGCATGGGAGGGATCCCCCCAAAGTGGTGTTTCCAGGTGTTCAGGCTGGTCTGGGGGAAGCACGTGGGTGAGCTGACGTTCGTCACTCAGGGCCATTGCCCTTCCAAATTACCAACACCCCAGGATCTCCCCCGGCTTCCCTAAGGAAGGCGCACAGCTCTGGTGGCTCCTCCCAGCAGCGGCTCTGCACTAAAGCCAGGGGCCAGAGGGACGGTAGCAAGGGCACAGGACAGCAAGTTCTGGAGAGGGACAGAGATTCTCCAAAGTCCTATCAAAATTGAGTGAGAAAGGCTTAAATCCAAACAGTCTAACTCCCAGCCCTGTGCCCCCCCCCACCAGACCCTTATTATTAATGGACCTGCAGCCAAGTCGCTATGATGCGGTCAAGTCTACAGGCTGGGGATGGAACAGGCAATTCTCTACTCTCAGCGCCCAGACTCCAGCCTTCCAAGGAGCAGGCACCAAGATTCTGCAACCCATCCCAAGACACAGAGACACAGAGCTGAGCTGCCCTGTCCCAGGCACAATACCGATCACATAACCCAAAACCCGACTCCCAGACTGCCCAGGGAGCAGAGGCAACGTCTGATGGGGCAAGGCCAGGCTGGCCAAGGGGATGAAGGAGGCCTCTTTCTGGGTTCTCCTGGCTCCCCCGCCCTACAAGACTCCCATTCTACAATCCCTTCTCTGGTCCTTCCTTTAGTAACTCTGGGCACAAGTCCTGTCCCCTTCCCTCTCACAAACACGGGAAGGGCAGAGCATTTTCACTTAGCAGAGATGCAGCCACTTAACATGGTGTGTGTGTGTATACTGGGGTGTGAGGGTCACTAAACAGAGCAGCTCCCTAACTTCAGTGCACATCAGAGATATCTGGGGAGCTTAGTTAATACAGATTTCTGTGCCTGCTCCAGAAATTCTGATTCTGGCCTATCCGTGTGAGCTTAGGAATGTCATCTTGTGTCCCCTGGGATTCCACTGCAAGTGGCTCAGTGAGTCACTCTGAGAACCTCTTGATCTATGGGCTGCGGTGGAGAAGAAACACCTTGGACAGGGAATCTCGTGACTGAAGCTGGCCAGATCCTTGAAAAGGCACACGTGCACCCCAACATGAAGGGGGAGCACTGCTGCTGTCATTGCCAGGCTCTGCGACCCAAGGGGATGGCTGAGCCCAGGCAGGGGTGAGCAGAAGCCAGGAGTGCTGAACCAGCCCCGAGGCCTGGCCCAGAAGGCAGCATTCCCTGGGCTCTGCATGACTGCAAGAGGAAGGGATCAGGTCCTTTAGGATGCTGGCGGCCTGCTGACAGAGAAGTCAGGGAACACCACAACTGGTCTCAAAAAAGCGCAATTTTGTGAGTCAGAGACTCCGTCCGCCAAGCACACAGGGAGGTAGAGAGGTTAGGACAGCCCTTCAGGGGTGGAGGAGCTCATTGGGTCCTAGGCCAGAAGTGGCTTCTCTCCCAAGGTCGTGTGGCCTGGACCTCCCTCCCCTTTGTGAAAGTCTCCAAGGGAAAAGCTTTCAGAACGAGGCAGTAAGGACTAAACACTCCCCCGTCTCCCATCTCACCAGTGGCGCTGCAGCCAGGTCCCCGACCCTACCCTCGGTGAAGACAGTGACAGGGCCACTCTCAGTGACAACACTCAGCTCTCTCAAAACAGGTGGGAAGGGCCTCGCCACTTTCTCTGTCCTAGACCACAAGGGCCTCACGTTGGGTCAGATTTCCTGGGACTAAGCCTAGAGGACTCAAATGAATAGGCTGGCCCAGACCTGCTTCACCCATGGCCGGTACCACCCCTGCAACCTGACAGGTCACATCCAGAAGGGACAACTGCCAACAAAACTCTGCCCCATAATGGAACAGGGAAAAGGGCCTCATAAGCTCCTACTTTGTGGCTCCCTTCTAAAAACTATCTTTCCATACAGAGCAACAGAGTCACCTCATTTTAAGACCAGATGGGGCAGAGCTGGGGTTAGATAAAAGCATTATCCATGCTTGGGCAAAAGGGATGGATTCCAATGAGAAATCACAGAAGCAAAAGGCTCAGTGCTGGAAAGAGCCTTAAAAAATGGCAGAACCTACGGGCATAGCTTGTTCCAACCGTTCCCCCCAGGAGTACACATGTGGCAGGAGTGGGAGGCTGAGGGTATGACGGAGGATTTGCTTCCAAATGTACTCCAGACCCCTCCTCTTACTAATTAGGGCATCAGTCCCAAGAGTCTGTGCAAATCCAGACCTGGTTCCAAAAGCCAGTGGTATTTTCACCTCTCCGGGAGACGGTTGCTTTGTTTTGTAGCCCCTGCTGCCTCTCCATGTTAAAAACAGGTATGAACAGTGGATTGAATTTCCATTATGGGGATCAAGCTTGACCCTATAAAGACCTCATCTAGCTGTCCAAAGCCAAAGGGGTCTGCAGGAAGATGGCTCTCCTGTGACAAGCAGCACCCTGGATGCTCCCTGCAGGCAGCCAGGCTCTGAACGGGCCAGCAGGGCCCCTTCACCGAGGGAGGACAATGGGAGGACACCTTTCACTTTGTATTTTCGTGTGACCAACTCCTCCTTGGAGGAGGGAACAGAGGTCCCTTCTACAGACTTGGCTGAAAAGAAAGTCTTATGAGGAAAGACAAAAATAAAAACAAGGTTGACAAGACAGGGGACGTGTGTGGCAATTCCGGCCCTGCCATCTAATCACTGGGCAGCCTTGGGGACACTGCACAACTCCTTTGGGCCACGGCTTCCTCACCACTCTGGTGGAAAAGGATTGAAAAGGATAATACCACCCGCCTCCTAACCTCAAAAGGCAGCTCTACAGTTATAGGAGATCAGGAAAGAAACTAGTGGGACAAAATGTTAAAAATTGGTGAACTCATTTTTGGTAAAGGTCTTAGGGGAGCACTTGGTATTATTACTCCTGAAACTTTTAGGCAAGTCAGAAATTAATGCATAAAAACAAACTGCACATCCGCTTCCCAACAGGTGAGCTGAAATAGGGGATACTGTGAATACTTTATGTGTATTTTTTAATTGCTTCACGTGTTTAAGTAAGTAAGCATTACTGTTGGCATTTTTAAAAAATCCAGCAACACTATCAAGGAAAAGGTAAAGAAACTGGGATCCGTGCCCAGCCCAAAGGTCAGTCCGGGTCAGACCCTGCCTCCCTCCCAGTCTTTGGCCCCCTCCTTTATGCTGGGAGAGTGAGCCTGGGCAAGGATGCACCTCCCCAGCCACAGTGCGAGCTCCCTGAGATCAACAGGCCTCTTTGCCCTTCTTGTTATTGAGTCTTCCTTCTCCATTGATCCTTGGAGCTGCCCTCTGCACTCAGTGGTCATCCAATACCTGTGTCCCCCTGACAATGACGGTGAAAGAGAGGCTGGAACAGGGGTACCCTGCACAACCGTTAGGCCAGAGAGATTTTCATCGGCCTGGCTTTGGCTTAACTGTCTCCTCCTGGTACATAAATCTCAGGTTTCAGAGATGAGGCCAAGAGTGCTGATTTTCTGGTGGCCAAGTGGTGAGGCTTTCTCAGTGCCATGGGCCCAAGGGGTTAATACTGGGGATATTTTTTTTTTTTCCTCTTCCACAAACCCCTTTCCAAATGACTGGCCTTAATCCCAGAGCTTAGCAAGGGTGGAATTCCAGAACACCTCAGTTCCGGACCTTGTTTGGTCGGGGGCTGGGGAGAGAGTCAGGAAGAAATGCTTAGAGGGATCTGGAGAGGTGGCAGAAGCCATTGGGTAAACCTGAGGGTTCCACTGCACGCTGGGGTCTCTTCAGTCTTCCCAGCCATGAGCACAGGGCCACCCGGAGCCCACCTCCTCACAACTCGCTGGTGCCACTGATGTATTAAAAAATAAAGAAAGTCAGGCAGTGCCTGTGGCTCAAAGGAGTGGGGCGCTGGCCCCATATACCAGAGGTGGTGGGCTCAAACCCAGCCCCAGCTAAAAACTGCAAAAAAAAAAGAAAAGAGGTCGTTTACTTCCAGGAGTTACCCTGACCCCACACTGATGGGCCTGGCATCACACGTGCGGAGACTGGCGAATTGGGTGCACATGACATGAGTGTTCTAAGAGTCACAGAGAGAACGGAGCTGGACTTCACCTTATCCCCGGCCATCTCTCCAAAGCAAAGTGACCTTATAGGCAGAATACATCCGCTGAAACCCTGTTGAGATTATTCATATGTTTTGATTCCTAATTCAGAAATAATAAGTGGTTCATGGGTTCCAAGTTTAAAAATATATTCATCATCTGGTCTCTGCCGCAGTGTGCATCCCGCTGGCACAGGAGGACGCACACAAAAGGCTCCCTGGAGCGGCCCGGTGCCTGTATATCCCTTTGCCCACAGGTGACAGGAGAGCATGGTTCCACAGCTCCTCTCTCCATTTTATTAAAAACCCTATTTTAAAGCCATTGCCACAAAGAGTGGCTTAATTCCTCTGCAACGCAGAGCTGAGAGGTAACCTGTAAATCTGGCTCTTCTCTTGACTGTTCCTCAAGTGGGAACTTAGACTCAGCTTCCAACATCAACGTAAACTGACACACAGAGAAGCCCGGCACAGTCCGGCCACAGCCGACAAGAGCCCAAGGCCATCCTCCAACATTCCTTTTGCAGAAAGTCCTTTCTAATTCTATATATTTACAGACATGTAATTACATACACACCTATGTATACACACACATCCACTCACAACGCACAGCACAGCTCCTCACCCAAGTGCGACGTGTTGGAGTTGAATAATCAGCATGAGATTCTAACCTGGCACATGGCATTGTCTCGGCAGCGTGTTCAGCCTTCTGATCTGCAGTGTCTCCTTCTGGGTGGGTGGCAATGAGCCCTTTCCAATCCACAAGGCCCAAGAGTGGGTCACGGCCGCCATACTGTCCTATACAACCTCTGTGGACTGAACTATGCCTCTTACACATAGAATGCTGAAGCTCAAACCCCCATGTGACTACATTTGAAGAGAGGGCCTATAAGGAGATAATTATGGTAAATGAAGTCCTGAGGGTGGGGCTCTGATCTGATAGGGTTAATGCCCTCATAAGGAGACTCCAGCGAGTACATCTCACTCTCTCTCTCTCTCTGCCAGGTAAGAATGTGGCAAGAAGGTGGCCATTTGCAAACCAGGAAGAAAACCCTCCCCAGACACCAAATCTGGTGGCATCTTGATGTTGGTGGCATATTCCAGGCTTCCTCCAGAGCTGTGAGAAACGCATTTCGGTTGTTTACACCACCCCCCGGTCTGTGGTATTTTGTTATGACAGCCTGAACAGACTAAGCCAATAACCCACACCACAAGGCCTCCAGTGAGGAGCCAGCCAGGGTGGACAGCTACCAAGATGCATCAGACGGACTGTCTCTCTTCCAGAATTT
This sequence comes from Otolemur garnettii, assembly GCF_000181295.1. NCBI lineage: Eukaryota > Metazoa > Chordata > Mammalia > Primates > Galagidae > Otolemur > Otolemur garnettii. The sequence goes on along the minus strand of NW_003852481.1, from coordinate 5,905,137 downwards.
GGGGTGCACACAGGGAATGCTCAATCAGGCCTGGTCATCTGTAAACCTGGGAGTCCCGGGATGGTCATTTTTAGACTCGCGCTATGGTCTGCAGAGAGAGGAAAACGAAACGAGGTACCAGGGTGAAGGAGGATGAGAAAGAGACTACTGCCCAGCTGGAATAGACAGCTAGTTCCCATCCATTTGCCTTTCAAAGGTGGGGCTCCATGGCCGCCCCTGGGCTCCATGAAAAGCTCCTGTATTACAACAAATCCTCCTGTTTAGCTGAAGCATAAATAGATTATTTTACTTACAACTAAAAAGAGCCCTAACTAATATATATTAATGTAGACTTCGTAATCACAGAACAGCCTGCTCCCTGCGTATCAGCCATCTCACCCCCATGGCAAATGTCTGTATTCTACAGAGACCAAATGACAAACAGCCACTCAACTGAAACCAACAGGTTCATGTGCCAAAGAACTCTGCGCAAGCCGAACACAGCCCAACTCAAGCTCCAGACAAAAATTCGTCTTAAGCAACATATATTCTTCCTTTCCTGGGCTACAAATCTCTTACAGATTCTAAGGATGCCATGTTTTCCCTGCTATATGCCTCACACGCAGGACGTGCATTCAGGAAGTGAAGAATAAAAGGCCGTTTCCATTTTTGATCCCACCCTCTCTGCCAACCATACCAGGCACACATCTGCTAGAATAAATGGTTGCTATAGAAATCACCATTTTTGGAACAGGCAAACTCAGTGTCTATGAAGAATGCAGCCATTTCAGTCCTCAGTGAAATCTGTGGACTTGGGGCTCAGGAAACGTCTTCGAGGACAGCTAATACCTTACAACCAAGCTTGCTGAAGATGGTGTCATGACACCTCACATCTCAAGAGAATCCATCCTGACGGTCTGAAATGAAGAGGTGCCAACAGGGCCAGAGGTTGTGCTGAAGGACCCTGCCTTCAAAGTCGAGTCAAAATCTGAAGGTGTCTCGGAAACACTACACAATTTCAATTATAATATAGTGGACAAAGGTTTGGGATACGGGATCAGACAGTCCTGATTTCAAACTCTGGTTCTACCATTTAAAAACTAGGTAACGCAGGCTGGGTGCAGTGGCTCAAGCCTGTAACTCTCAGCACTTTGGGGGGCAGAGGCAGGTGGATCGCTGGAGACCACCAGGAGTTTGAGACCAATCCAGGTGACACAGTGAGACCTAGTTGCTACAAAAAAGTAAGAAAATTAGCCAGGTGTGGTGGTGCATGCCTGTAGTCCCAGTGAGCTATAATCATGCAACTGCCTAAGTAACAGTGAGAGAACTTGCCTCTTAAAAAAAAAATAAAAAAGGACTGTGTAACCCTCAGTCTCCTCACAGACTCATTCTGTGTCTCCATTTCCTACCTAACCTGTAAAAGGGAGGTATTAGTCCCTAGGTTATAGGACTGCTGGAATGACTAAATGGGACAAAGTGTATAGGCATTAAACTGATGGCAACAATCTGAGCAGTACTGTTACCAAATATTCACTACTGTTACCAAATATCTGGGTGCAACCCAAAATCAAGAACCCGACGTGTGGATAGCTAAGGCAAAGAACACAGCCATGGACTTTGCGTTTTGATTTGGTAAGGAAATGACCTCCCCATTTTAGTGACAGACCCATCAAGGACTAGACTTCCACTCTGGAGTCCAGCAACTAGACCGTCACCCTGGAGCCCTGCAGCTGGCTCGCACCACTACACACATCTCTTCCCAACTTAGCCTTCAGCAACTTCACTCTGGCAGCTTGAAATGAGCCATAATGGCAGCATTTACACCGTGGAAATCAGCAAACGCCACCAACCAGGTATTTTTCCCCCTGAAGAATTATTTGTCAGACGTCTCCTAACACATCAACGGAATTTCCTTGTCTTGAGAAGTGGGATCTGAAAAACATCGGCTATCTAAGCTTCTGTTCAGTTCTATGGCTTCTCTGAACGTGGGTCCAGGCAGGATTGCCCAGCAACTGCACGTGGCCATCCTAGATGGCCCTCTGGTTTCCTTTCCAACTACTGAACTATGGAGACGGGATCCCTAACTGGGTGCTGCCAAGGAAGGCACCAGGTTGGTGAGACCAGGCTGTACAGCTTCCCAGGAGACGGAAAGAACAGTCTTGAAGCCTGAGGAGCGATTAGGCCCCAGTAGCCACACTGCCCTTCCTGGCTCAGCTCCCAGCACTTTACCCCAACTCCGGGCCAGTCACCTTTACCCAACCTACGGATCCTGACAAAGGTCCTCTTCTGAACAGACAAAGCCACTCCTTATAGTTTGTGTTAGGTAAAAGTATCCAAAGAGGCACAGAGAAAGGGTATGGGGGAGCTCAAACTCTCAACAGTTGCCAGGCTTGAAGCTGGAGCAGGGACCAAGAGGTAGAGAAATTAAAGAAAAGTGAGACAAATTAGAAGAGAAAGTTTCTCTCATTTCACAGGATAGCAATTTAGAGAGAGAAAGAGAACTCGGTTTTAAAGGAGGGGACACAGCGGCGTTTCTCTAACTTGTCTATCTCACGGCACTCTTGAACCTGTAGTTACACTTGCACGGGACACTTACATTATGTTGATCAAAAAAGAGTGTGTGCAAAAAAAAAAAAAAAAAGAGAGAGAGGGAGAGTGAAACAAAAGAGGCCAGTACTTACTGTGCTTTGAACTTCTTTCCAAAATAATTCAATTAAGTTATCCTTAAATTTTTTCCCGGCACCTCTAAGGCACCCTCAGGGCACATCGTTTGAGAATAGTGAGCTACAGGATGGACTCAAGAAGAGGAAATGGAAGAGGAAAAGGAAGTTCAAGGTGGACAGTACTGCAAGGAAGTGAAGTCCAGGGGGAGGGGAAAGCCACTCTGCTCACCGGCGACATCAGGATGTTAGCTCTGCCTTGAGAGTCCTCAGAAACAGAGGTGAGTTTGGAGGGGAGTCCCACAGCCCCTCTGGTCCCTGGGAAAGTACAGAAGGACAGTCTCGGGCCCCAGACAACCACCTTCCAAGTGACCCAGTGTAGGGTTCCACCTCCAACCCCCTCACAGAGTCCCTCCGAGAAAGGCCCCAAGGGGCCATCTAGCTTGTCCCACAACCTCACCGCCTGTCCCCCCAGGTCTCCAGGCTTCTTGTAATCATCAGAGAAGACTGCAATCTTTCTCCAAGAAATCCCGCCTCTGAAGGTGCTTCTCACTCCAGAGTGAACCACTGCAAAGACATGAGCATTCCTCACTGGCTGGGGATGCCCGAAGGAGGCATCAGTCAAAATCTCAGCTCCCGGCTCGGCGCCTGTGGCTCAAGGGGCTAAGGCGCCAGCCACATACACCTAAGGTGGCGGGTTCGAATCCCCAGCCCGGGCCCGCCAAACAATGATGGCTGCAACCAAAAAAAAAAAAAAAAAAAGGGCCGGGCGTTGTGGCGGGCCCCTGTAGTCCCAGCTACTTGGGAGGCTGAGGCAGGAGACTCGCTTGAGCCCAGGAGTTGGAGGTTGCTGTGAGCGTGATGCCATGGCACTCTACCCAGGGGGATAGCTTGAGGCTCCGTCTCAAAAAAAAAAAGAAAATCTCAGCTCCCCCACTTCCTAGCTGTGTGACCCTGGCCAGGCACTTTACCACTCTGAGCTTTAATGTATCATCTGCACTCTGATGTAGTTCTACCACAATACTGCTGTGAGGACAAACTCAACTGTAGCGTTCAGAGCACCTAACACAGGCCTGCCCTCACACTGGGGCTCACAAGAGGACAGAGGCCGCTCTTACCGTTAAAACCCACACTCCCAATCACTCTGGAGACCCAAACAGAAGTTTTCAATGCACTCAGGTGAGCCGAGGAGTGCTGTGCCATGCATTCCACCTCCCAAGTTCTGTGATCTCACACCCCAGACATAAAGCCACAGCACAAAACCAAAGTTCTCTCTGTCTGTCGTTTAGAATGGCAGTGGGCGCTGAACAGCAGGACTCCCACTGGGAAATCCAACAGGCAAGGCCAAGTGTTCAAAGGGGGAGGCAGTGGTAATGTGAACCTGTGCAAGTGCACACACACACACAAACACACACACACACGCTCTCTCATATACAAGGTCAACCTGAGCTCCAGCTCACTGTCAGAACCACTCGTGCCCCTCTCCTCCCTGAAGCTGCAATCCAGAGTTTGTCACTTTGAGACATAGAACACCAGGAAACCCCGAGTCCTGTATCTCATCACGGAGACAGGCCTCCCTCTTTTTATTAGAAACGTAATTCTCTTTGTAACTCCTTACTCGAGACCAATTCCACCTGTTCTTCTAGAGGTCAGAGGGGAGAAATGAAATGCAGAGCAGAAGGCCCAAGTTCTGGTCCAAGAGTGTAAACTCCAAGTCCTAGGAATCCATGCTACACACTTGAGAATAAGACAGACAGACAGATGTACGTACATAAATTCCTTTTCAAGACTACTCAGAAAATAAAATAAACACATCCTTTCCAGTACTTCAGCCTACTTTCTCTAGACACTTTGAATTTTATAAAGTAATCAAATAAGCAATACATTCAACATGCTGATTTCAGACACACAGAGACCTGGGGTCCTATGATACAGTTGGTTGTGTCTATATAACCAACGATTAAAATTTCATAGACTCATGGTTCCATCAGTCACTAACTGCAAAGGATTAATTATGAGGGAGGGAAGAAGAACTCATGGCCCAGGAATCCAGACATAAGGGAAACATCTATCTTGGTTCTCCAGACACCAGTGCATGTATGAATCAAAGTCTTTGATGAAAATACTTCACAATTGGAATATTATGCAGCCTTAAAGAAAGATGGAGACTTTACCTCCTTCATGTTTACATGGATGGAGCTGGAAAATATTCTTCTAAGCAAAGTATCTCAAGAATGGAAGAAAAAGTATCCAAAGTACTCAGCCCTACTTTGAAACTAATTTATAGCTTTCATATGAAAGTTATAACCCAATTTTATGCCCAGGAATATGGGGAAAGGGGAGAGGAAAGGGAGGGGAGGGGGGAGGATGGGAGGAGGGACGGTGATTGGTGTGGTTCATCTTACAAGGGTACATGTGAATCTTTCTAAATGTAGGCTATAAATGTCTTAACACAATAACTAAGAAAATGATATGAAGGCTATGTTAACCAGTTGGATGAAAATATTTCAGATTGTATATAGAACCAGCACACTGTACTCTAATGACTGCATTAATGTACACAGCTATGATTCAATTAAAAAAATACTTCACATTATTCAGGATTTCAAAAATACTGGAGTTTATTGGTCATGGAGTGAAGATACCTCCCTCTGATTCTCGTTGATTCTAAAAGATGACTGACAGTCAATGAATACAACTGAATTCAGATACCGATAACTTTTACTTGTCAATATATCTCTCCTTTAAGACACATTGCAAATACGCAGACTATCTCTACATAGTTTTTCCAAGATCCTCCCAAATCCACGTCCAAAACAAAAACTTAAATATCCACCAAGAACCATCCACTAGTCATCCAAGCCCAAAGTTCAGCAGCCTCTCCCCACTCACCTGAAATCTCCTCCTGCCTCCCCCGATTAGCAAAACCTGCCTGGGTAGCCGGACAGTCTACCCTCTCCTCTCCATCAGCTTTGCCACTGCCAGAATTCAGCCTGCCTTCTCCCACTCAGCTGGCTCCTAAGTGGTGCCCCGACTAACTCTAGGCTGACACCCGGGTATCCACCCTCCATGCCACACTTAGAGTGCTCCTTCTCAGCCATACCTCGCACTATCTCACTCCCCTGATTAAACCTTTCTTACAGAATGAACTCCAGGTCCCTCTGCCACATAAGCAAGACCTGCATTACAGGCTCAGCCACACCTCTAGCCACTGCCTCCTACCCGCCTCCTTATACATCTACCTCAAGCTCCAGTGAAACCAAACGGCCCTCAGCTCTCCTCCTTTGCACAGACTGTTTCTTCTACCTGGAATGCCTTTTCCTCTTGTCCAAACAGTGATATTCAGCTCATCTTTTAAAACCTTGCTTAAGTGTCACCATCTCAGCAAAGTCTTGTCTGCAGCCTCTCCTGCAGCACAGTCCCCTGCTTCACCTCCCTCTCCTGACACTCTGTCCTCCGCTTCAGTGCCCCTGGTCTGACATGGCAATGCATGCTTGTGTTTGTGTGTCTGCCCCTCCTAATCTCCTATTAGATTCTCTAAGGAGGATCTACCTCATTAGATCCTCGGGGAGAAGGACCAAGTCCAAGTTTCTGTATCTCCATTGTCTGGTATCCAGTAGAACTCAATCAATACTCGCTGCGTAAATAAGTCACCTGTGGCCTCGCCATTTTGGAGCTTCCACGTGCCAACTGTCTTCGGGAACGTGTTTTGGTGTACCTTTTATTACAGGTATGTATGTTCTGGTTCTGACTTCTAATTAAGATCCAGGAAAAGGAGTAAGCCTCACCATCACTTCCCCAACAGAGCCAAACACCTCGAGTGGCATTCAGTAAATATTTGATGCGTTGAATAAAGTTGAGTTTGAAGCTGCTCCCCAGGGGACACCTAGCTTTCAAAAAGAAAAAAAGAAGAAGAGGTAATTCTCAATCACCTACTCTGGAGGCCCTGAGAGGTTTCCAAATGCCCAAATATTCATCTCTTGAGCTGAGGGTTACAGAAGGTCAGATTCCAACCTGAGGACGAGACTGTGCCATTTCAGGTCAGTGGCTCTCCAAGCACTGATGTCCCTATCGCCCCCCTCTTCCCCCACTCTGTCCATTAAACACACTTAAACATGTGTGCCCACACTGTCATTGTTTTCCTCTAGAGCTATCTGCCCCCAATTTCAGCAAACCTTGATGCTGAGAGTCAGAATGAAAATGTTCTTGAAAATGAAAGAAGACAACGTGAACCATCTCCAGCTTCTATTTCCAGTGGTTTGGAGCCCCCCGATTCATGGAGACAGGGTGGGGATGGTAGCCAGCTGCACCCACTGCTCTGAATGGATGTGGATGAACACGCGAAGCCCAGGCACAGGTCCCGAGAGCCCACGTGTGGATGCAGGGAGCAGGGTGGAGGCCCCTTCTGCAGGGCAGGGCCGGCCTCCTGCCTTGCCGTCCTTCTCCCCTCCCTTCCTCTGGGAAAGATAAATTAGCGGGCTGTCAGCAGAGGACAGCCAAAGCAGTTGTGTTTCTGTAAAGGGGCAGTGGAAGTGTCTTTGATTAATGAAACCTTAATATGCGCCTGTTAGACAACCTCTCTTCAGCTGCTCTGAAGGAAGACAGAGCCCTCCAGATAGCCTTTAAAAACGAAGGGGAGAAAACCTGGCACGCACCCTCCACCCACCCGGACGCGTCCTTGGCCAGCACAGGCATCAGGGACCCTGCTCCAGGGCTAGGAATGTGGGACTCTCTCGCCTGCTCACTAAAACCAACACCTGCGATGTGCTAAGAGTCCTCTTGAAGTCCCAACAATAGACATCAAAGCTGATGTTTGGAAGTTGAGATAACAAGGAAAGGGGGTTTAAAAAAAAAAAAAAGAAGAAGGGGGAGGGGAACACCACCAACAAAAAGTCTGTCTCACCTTTGACCTCTGGAAAGGCAACAGACCCAACACTTTAAACTGTGCTGGAAGATATACCCTCCCCCCCTTCTTCTGGTCACCTCCACACACAAAAGCAATGGTTCTTTTCTCTAGGTCTTTCCCAAATATGGTAATAAAAGGCTTGGGCTACCCAGGTAAGGGTAGAAAATTTAAGAGGTACACATGTTTTCGGCAATGTTCTATCCTTATGCGATCCTCTCCTACTTCCCTTCTCAACAACAACAAAAAAAAAAAAAGAAGAAAGGAAGGGATCCGTGACCCTGAGATCTTTACTTCTGAGTTCCTGCAGCCCCTCTGCACACGATCATGGACAGGAGCTCTATGAAAATCAGCTCAGGACTGGAACATTCCAGGAACACACTAACTTCCACTCTAATTTCTGTCCCCCCCTATTGAAAAGCATGATCTGTTCCTGGAAAAAAAACTTTGATAGAGCTAAAACTTCTTTAGAAACACTGAGGCTTAAATCGTCTCCTGCTTCCTCTGTGGAGAGAGGGCTGGACCTCTGCAGCAAAGCCAGAGATCAACCAAGTGGGAGAATAGTAAGATATGTTTTAAATATTTCAGATGTTCAGAAGGTCTTTAAAAATGATATAACAAACTAACCATGCACACAGAAGCCCCCTGTGTGGACCTCCCCAGGCAGGCTCCCCTTCTGCCCCCTCAATGCAAAGTAACTTTTCTTGTAAATAAATAAACTACCTCTAGACTTTCTCCATTATTCTGCCTTTCAACAAATAATTCATGGGTCCCCCACTTTGTGGCAGACGTTTTGCCAAGCCTCAGGAACATATACTCCAGTTAGAATATCAAATCATCCTGGACCCCAGCACTTCTACCTAGGTTTTGGTAGCAATTTTATCCCTATCACCTATTACTGTCACTAATAAATCAGTTTTCTTTTTTTTTTTCAAGACAGAGTTTCACTATGTCACCCTCAGTACAGTGCTGTGGCATCACAGCTCCCAGCAACCTCAAACTCCTGGGCTTAAGAGATTCTCTTGCCTCAGCCTCCCAGTAGCTGGGACTATAGGTTGCCACAATGCCCTGCTATTTTTTGTTGCAGTCGTTATTGTTTAGCTGGCCGGGGCCGACTTCGAACATGCCAGCCTCAGTATACCACTTTGCTACAGGCGCCAAGCCAATAAATCAGTTTTCTAATGAAACATCAGTGGGAGTTTAGTAGTCCTGTGTACTTAAACTTGGCTAACCTAGCTCTTACTGATTGCACAACTTTCTGTTGAATGATTAAATGAACACACAAATTAGAGAATGAATGTCGGGTATCTGTTCAAGACCAACTGAATGAACAGACAGCTAACTGAAGACCATCCTAACAACCTCCACAGAAATGACTGTGAACAAGACGGCCCCAACCAGCTTCATTTAGGAGGAGGAAAAGACAGAATGGGTAATTAAAATAAAATAAAGAGTAAAATAGAAGGGTAATTTACAGAAGGTCCGTATTTTTTCCTTTTTTATTGAGACAGAGTCTTCTCTACTGGCCTAGGTAGAACACTGTGGTATTATCAGAACTCACAGCAACCTCAAACTCTTGGGCTCAAGAGATCCTCTTGCCTCAGTCTCCCAAGCAGCTGGGACTCTATGTGCCTGCCATGACACCGGGCTATTTTGGGGGGGAGGTTGCTATTTTTAGTAGAGATAGGGTCTCACTCTTGCTCAGGCTGGTTTCAAACTCCTGGGATCAAGTGATCCTCCCACTTCACCCTCCCAGAGTGCTAGGATAAGCCACTCTGCCTGGCTTTTTTAAATTTTTCTTTTTTTTCTTTTTTTGGTACTAAGTCTTACTCTGTGGCCCAGGCTACAGAGCAGTGCTGTCAACACTGCTCACTCCAACCTCAAACTCCTGAGTTCAAGTGATCCTCCTGCCTCAGCCTCCCTGTAACTGGGGTTACAGATGGCTGCTACTAGACTTGGCTAATTCTATGTATTTTAAACCCTTCTTCCTGAAGCATTCTATGAATTCTATGTATTTCTATGTATGTAGGTTCCTGAATTCTATGTATTTTAAACCCTTCTTCCTGAACAAATTGTCTAAATCCCCAACTACTAAACAGCTTCGCAAGGGCAAAGATCACAATTCATTCCTGTTTGTCCGACCACACCTCACTCAAAGCAAAACACTTGTTAGGTACTCAGTAAATACCTGTTAAGTAAGCGGCCATGAACTCACGTTTGGGAAAGGTCAGGAGCAGGGGGGTTTAGCCTGAGAATATCCTAAACTCAATGCTAGCAGCTCTAGAATTCCTTCTGGCCTGCTTCTTCCCAAAATTTCAACCAGTTTCCAAGTCAGTACTTCAAACTCATTTCTGCCAAATTCTTGCCGTGTTGAATTTCAAGGTCCCCAATGCCTCTTCTGAAGGATGGACCAGTCTCAGAAGAGGCCGTAAGAGAGAAGAAGGGACGAGAGTTGATGTGTTCGGTAAATTACCTTCGTATATTTATAAATGGTTACTATGCACCGACTGCTAAAGACAGCATAGAAATTGAAGACAGATGACAGAAAAGGCAGGGTCTGTGCTGTGAAATGACATTCTAAGGAGAAAGGGTGGACGTGCAGCAATCTATCTGCCATAAGCCAGAAAGGAGCAGGTACCCGGAGAGGGAACAAGCAAGTGTGTGAACAGAGATGGGCTTATGGAGCCTGCATTTCAAGTAGGTCTCAAGGACGGGGCAGAACTCGGATAAAGAGCAGGGTGGGGGGGCTGCCTTCTGGACAGCCAACTCTTTGAGAGGGCCTCTTCACAATAAGGAAATCCTTATGGTGCAAATGCACGCTAACAGCTCTAAAACAATATTCCCCTTAAAAAGTCCCTCTGAAGACAGTGGCCTTTACAGGGAGCAGAAAAAAAGAACCTTTAATAAGATTGATCCTCACCATTCTTTCCTCTCTCTTTCCCCCTTCTCTCCCCTTTCTCTCTACCTGTCTATCCCCATCTCTCCCTCACCATATGAATACTCTCCCCGAATTCAGATCTAAAACGTGACTGTTAGAGGCTTTCTACCATCCACTCTACGGATAGCACTGTGACATTTTTAGTTAAACAATAAAAGTGTTCTATGATAAAAGAAACCACAATCAGAATTGTAGGACAAATGGTCTTATAGACCAAAAAGCTGGAAAAAAATTTTTTTGCCATGCACATGACAGGTAAAAGAATTAATATATCTTATTTACACAGAAAGAGAACCAATGGACACATAAGAAAAAGGCAAAAATGCAGCAGCAAAATCACACCCCAAATTTGAAATGTTTGATGCAGTCACATTTACCCATATTTTCCTCCATACCCTTTGGGTTTTCTATATGACCTTTTAAACATCTGTTTCATTATTTAGAATATCTATATTCCCACAATGCAAGGGTACACTTCAGAACAACTAAGAGTAGATTATAAATGTCTCACCGCAAAAATAAGTAAGTGAGGTGATGGTTATGTTAATTTGTTTGATTTAAGCACTCCACATTGTATCGTACCCCAGGATTGTCTACAGGTTAAGACTGAATAAAAAATAAGTAAAAAAATATATATATATATATATTCCACCCCCCAAAGAATCTGATGAATGGACCCAAGAAGAGTAATTCTTCATTGAAATGGGCCTGGAAGGCTCGATGAAAGAACAGAGACTCGGGGTTAAAAGAAAAGGAGAAGAGACGTGTTTCAACAGGAGGCAATGGAAACACTCGAGATGAACAAATTCGGCATTCTGGCATCTGTGGACCCAGAAAAAACGAGACTCCAGATTAACCTCATTAGGAAAACCACCCACAACAAACGCATCGCACCAGGAGAGGGAGACGGAAGGAGAGTCACAGACTGAAGAGCACTGTCAACAGGTGTCAGGACGGCGTGTGTGAAGTCACTCCCAAAGGAACTCGCAGCCCCCTGCATGGGACCTGGTGGTCTCTGCCTCTCATTCATAATGTTTGTGTCGGCCGAGGTTCTAAACCACAAAAACATCAGCAGAGAAGGAAGCAACTGATTTCAGTGAAATCATTCTGGAAACTTTTAACATATTTAGAATCATTTCAAGGGAGGACAGTGCAGTGAAGGTTTCTCACTGCCAGGATAACTTTGTGGTTAGCAGCTGGGCGGTTTCTCTCCCCCACGGGTTTGAAGAGAGAGAGGGAGAAAGAGAAGGGGGGTGATTTCAGAAATGGAGGGGAGAAAGAGATAAACCCTTTAAGGAACACAGCCAATTATATAGGTTGGCTTTAATTTTGAAACTAGTGCTTAAATACCAATGGTATTGCCTTTAGCTCTCAGGAAACTACAGTATAATTAGGTTCACTCAACTTAACTTAAAACATGCCCAGTCATTAAAATTTTTCTTGATCCAGCCAAGTTCTCTCTCTCTCTCTCTTTCTCTCTCTCTCACACACACACATCACCCAGATCTCTGGGCCAAAAGTACACCATGTCCCCAAGCAACAGCAAAAATGTGTCACTGCCTTTCTGAATCCATGTTCATATTTTGTGACATTCCTTGAAGATAATGTTCTCACGATTAATTAATTTATGAATAGTTTTCCCCTCCAACATGCACAACAGGTTCCATGCAAATTCTTGAGCTTTTAAATTATACTGTTAATGAAAGCAAATAAAGGCAGTTAAAAGGCAATTTGCTCAATTGGTGTTAATATTTAAGCACAGCATGTGTAAAAACAAGATCACAGAATTCAGTTTTTACCAAGAAAACTTGAACCCAACTTCATTTCCAAAAGATCAAACGCCTTACCCAGAATCCTTTCTTCCTCTACCCCTTAGCATCAGGTAATGAGGCTTTTTATTAAGTAAATATTTCACATTAACCTCATCAGTTTCTATCACTTAGAAATTCCAGTCTATAAAATCAAATCAGCTTAATCATGGTTCGATTAGATCCTGCATCCCGAAGGCAAACTAAATTGTTTATAGCTTCCCTCTCCTCAGCACTTTCACGCACCAAGAAGACTCAAAACTAAGAACAGCAAGGTTCTCCCATCTTCCTTTCTGGAGGTCTTCCCGTTGCCTGACGCACCTTCTTTGAACCTGTAGCAGCAAAACCAACATACAGGTCTTGGCATCTCTGCAAATTCTTTTAAACAAGCTTCACGGAAAAGCACTAAAATCTATTGACTGGGCAAAAGTTGTGGTGGTGGCTCTTTCCCTGGAGCATTCATTCCTAGAGTCCCCTGTGAAAAAGAAAACTATAGGGTCGGAGTAGTTAGTAACACGTAACTTCCCCTGGTGACCCAAGATTACTGCTCTGGGGGGGGCCCTGTGCTCAGGTAGCCACTCCACATTGCTTTACGTCCCATGAAACGATCAGAGACTCCAAGAAAGCCTGTGACCCTCAAAAGGACCCCAAAAAGGGATGGGGGCACAGTGGAAAGGGTGGCTTCCCATGACACTGAGTGTTCCCACCAAGACCCCCAAATATACCCCAGCACACACGTACACACATAATTCCCCGACGTCCTTCAAGCTACTTCTCTGAGAGTCGAGCTCCCTCAAAATACAGAGTTTTGCAGTATTAAAATATTACATGTGATGCTGAAGGCCTTCCAATTTGGTGGGCTCTATCCAACAGCCCTCATGTGCCCCCCGATTCCTTCCTCCAGCCCTAGCTCTGTGCCTCAGTTTCCCTCAGCACTCTGCCCCAGCTATTCAACCAAAACCACAATTTCCAACCTTTCGCTCCACATACGTCACTGCCTGAGAGACTCCAGTGCCCTTGGAGAGCGACCCAGGCTGCTCCATGAAGGGTCTTCTGTCAGGACCTGCCTGAGACCCCGCTGGGAGAACAGCCCCTGGACAGCTCTGTCTCTGAATTCATCCCTAAATCTCTCCCCTCCCCCAACCCTTCCTCTCCTCTCTCCTCCCAGCCCTGAGTCACTCATCCTCCACACCACTGCTACCCCATCAAGGGGCCTGGCCTCAGCAAGGATGTTTGCATTAGGCTCACTTCCAGGCCGTAACCCGTCCTGAGGGAACACATTCCTGATGAGGGCAATGTAAAAAAACGATGCAAAACATCCCAACTCCAGCCCTGGGGAGCTCCATCAGCCCCCAGGTCTCTCCAAGAATGAGCGGCACCGGGGGCACAGAGGGCAGAGCCTGGCTTCAAGGACCCGAGATGCCAAGGAAGGCACAGATAGTTTTAGTCTAACCAAAGACCTGGCCAAGCCAAGTGTCACACCTCAAGGCACAATGATTCAATCGCACACATCACAGGACAGTTATTACTTCTGAGCAACCAGCCTTTTCCAGAAGAGCAAATAAGCCAGCTAGTGCTGGGACAAAGTCCCTTACACAATGGCTGCATTCAGATGGACAGCTACGGAAAGGCCATAGTTTTCTGCCCTGGAAGAAGAAACAGACGTCTCAAGGACAGGCCTTGCCCCTTCCTCTTCTTCCTCCACCTGACCACCCCCAAAGCCTCCCCTCCAGCTGTGCATCTCAGCTCAGTTAAGCTTGTCCCCACCCTAAACATGGGACTCGCCGCTAATGAAGCAGACACAGGAGGCGGGCATGACCGCAGCTCGGTGACATCAGTTCTAGCTGGGTACCTTTATCAGCCCATCAACACTGAGGCCAGCCTATCCCAATAGCCACAGAGAAAAACCAAGAAAGTACTTAGAGCACAAGCTAAGCAATTAAACTTGAGTTTGCTTCCCAGCTACTCGACTTAAAAGCATGGGCTAAATATCTAACTTCTTTGAACTTCTCATCTGCACAGATGAGGTTTTTCATCTGTTAATATCAAGATGCCGGAGGCCTGTTGTGGAGACTGAAAGAGGTCGTGTGTGCTGTGGCTGAGCTCAGAGGCTGTTGAACCCACAGTACCACCACCTCCCTTATGTCTACGGAAGAAAGCAGCCACCCTCACCATCCAGCCTCATCCAGCTCTCTTGGCAATTTCCTAATAGCTTAGGTGTCTTTTAGAGAACCACGTGGGGGAGAGGAAGGTGGAGAGGAAAGGAGAGGGAGGAGCTCAAAGTCTCACCACGAAGTTAAAGAGAGCTACTTCCAGAATACGAAGCCAGAGAGCCACCACCGAGGGGACCCAGGAATAGGCACCCGGCCACCAATTCCACTCTAAAAATCAGACACTGTGACCCTGGCGGCAATCACAGAAGCTGGCTCATGGTGTCACACTGGGCTTTTTAAGAAAGGAAAGACACATTTAAAAGGATTCTTTGGATGCTGGCGATGATAGGTGCCCCAGCTCCCGCGCCAGAAGACTGGAGAGCAGCTTTCTAATGGCTGGAAATGTTTTACCCACTCAGCTGCGCTCTGTGGTCTCTTTTGTTGGAGCCTGGGGTCTCAGAGCTAACGCTGCCTCCAAAAGACCATCTGGGGCTGCCGTCTTACATGCAGAAGTTTAAATAGCGCGATGAATGAACCCAGGAATTAATGAATGACAAAGCTGTATGGTCCCTGTCATTCTCTCCTCTCACAAGCAGCATTCACACCCTCCCAGCGCCTTCTACCAAGAATGCTTCCTAAGTCCAAACTAGTAATAATAATAATAGTAATAACAAAATAATAATAATAAAGGTGGGAGGTAAAAAGGGAATGGCATTACAAGGAAGAAGGCAGGCTTTTCAAAAGTGAGACCCTAAACTCCCACCCTAGTCTCTATTTGCTCCAGGTTCTCTTTCTTCAAATAAAACAGAAAACAACAAAAAAAAGTGTTGTACTATATTACCATCTCCAGCCCCACCCCTCTCAGCTATTCTCTGTCCCCTTTAGAAAAACATTTGTGCCCAAGGTCATTTTTACCAACGTATTACAGAATCGGGAGTATGTAACTGTCCCCAAATCCACGTGTATTATGCATACCCACATCACGCAGATGGAAAAAGTCATTTCACACCCACCTGGGGGAAAGAAGACGATCTTTTCGTCACTTCTAATAGTCACACGATTGTTCTTCCGGGGTGGAAATTTTCACACCACGGTTACTTTGGCAGACTCAGAAATCATAGACTTTGGAGAGAAGACCTCACAGGATAAAGGTGCCCTTTGAAAAGTGACCTGCAGAGAGGAACGCTTGGACTTGTTCACTCTCAACCACCAGCACTCATCATCAGAAAGGCCTGAACACAAGAAAGCACGGTTGATCTGAGACTGGAGAGAGTTACGTAGTTCTAAAGGCAATGGTCTATGAAGTTCTCCTCTGGACATTATCAAAAACAAAACCCAAGCAGGCTTCAAGGCATGAAGGAGAGGCTCACGCCTCCTAAGCCTGGGAAGGGATCTCATTCAATCTCTGACCTTCTTGGCAGGGTGGCCTTGGGTAAGTCACTGGTCCATGCTGCCTCCCCACCTCATTACTATAACAGGTGCCAGAGGAATGTGTATGTACATATACTTCCATCTGCATCCTGCCCACCCACCCCCAGGTCCAACTGGTGAAGATAAAACTTGTCAAAATGAATGTGCTTTCAAAACCAAACGAACAAAAAAACTATAATCAAAGCTACTTAGAAGGCTGAGGCAGAAGGATGGCACGAGCCAGGAATTGGAGGCTACAGTAAGCCATGCCCTGCACTCCAGCCTGGGCGACAGAGCAAGACCCTGCCACAAAAACAAAAAGAAAAATCCCATCCAGTGGGGACTGAGGTACTAGGACTAGAATAAAGTGCAAAATTCTGGGATCAGTGGGCCCTCCATTATGGAAGAAGAAAAGACCAAGGCAGGGGAATTCACATTTTTGGAAGAGATGAGGGGCTAAGAAGGAAGGAGAAAGAGCTTGGTTTCTTTTCCATCAGTAAAGAGAAGCTGGTGACATGATGGACCAATAGACACAGGCGTCTTCTGATGAAATACCCAAAGGAAGCCAGAGCTGAGTGTTCAGGTGACAATTTTCTTTTTAATTTTCCCACAGAATCCATCGTAATGTTGTTTCCTAACATAGCAACAGGAGTGGGGGCCACACTGACCCCAGAAGAGCAGAAGTGTACAGGCACGAAACAGGCCAAGGAGGTCGGGATGAGCAGCCCCCTTCTCCCAGAAGCCACAGAACACTTCAGAAAGGCGACACTGCTGTCCCGAGAGCGCTTGCTCGGTGTTGGGGGCGCAGTGTAGAGAGACACCACCAATCTGTCAATACAGACTGGAGGGATGGGGGACGCCGGAGGGGGAGGGTGGGCATAGGAAACCATTATGCAATATTAGAACGCTACTTTTATTTTAAAAGCCATCATGTGTAAAGCATTAGTGTTTTTGAAATTGCATTCTTGAGTTAATTAAATGGACAATCTTTTATACATAAAAGTGAAAGAAAGCAATTAAAAGCCAAATGAAGAAAAACCACTTTCCCCTGGTGATCTAGGCTACCCCAATCCCTTTGTATTAACACCAAGCAAAGACAAGGATCTCCCCAGAACCACTGTCCAAATGTCTCTTTTACGGCACCCTCGGTGACAGTTTGAGAAGGATTTGTCTTCCTTCTAAGTTTACCTATGAGACTATTGGGATAAGGGGAGGAGGGAGGAACAGCAGGGGGAAGGAGGAACAGGGGAAAAGTGCATTTAAGCAGTTTATAAACAAACAAGGGCGCTCAGAGAGAGGCCAGATCTCTGTCTTACATGAAACTAAAATAGATACCTCATCCCTTTTCTGTCACCTCCACCAAAAAACAGCCCCACCCAGCATGTTACCCAAGAGAATTAATTCAGAGTTTTGGGCTGTCCTGCCAACCTCAGCTCACAGGCTTGTTCCAAGAAGCAGAGAAGTACATACTGATCACAGTAAGATAAACTAGGTTAGTGACCCGGAGGACCTTCCCCGTTGTATTGCTATGACCACTGAACAGGTGCCACATCAAATGGTCTAATTTTCTGCTAATGTGACTTCCACAGGTGAGAGACTGGCTGTGGGTGAAGTTTCTGCCTTGCTCTGCAAAATGGGTCAGGGAAATGCAAGCGCCAGGGCAACTATGGCAGCAACAGTAATGACACACTCCCCCTCCGGGGCCTAATGGACTTAATCCCTGATCACAGAGGTTGCAATTATTCTGGCGCCCACAGGAATGTCCAGATGACAGGAGATACTACCTTTCTCTTTGATATCAGGCAAAAGAAAACCATGACTTGGGCAACGTCCACTCAGCAGATAGTTTTACGGAGGAAACCTGATGCAGAAACTACAAAGACGTTCCCTGTTTTGCAGGTTAAGACCGGAGTGAGCTGCTCCCAGGCTCCTGATCTCCTATCTCCTGGCTCCATCCCTTCACTGAATCTCACAGTCACCTCAGAGAGATTTTGGAGAAACCAAAGCAAACCACCCCAATGGTACCAATACACTCTACCCTCTCCCTCGCGATACTAAGTCTCCCGGAGGGTCTAGTGCTGACTGCAGGCCGCTCCAGGGCACTTCCCTTTCCTGCTAAGGAAAAAGAGGTTGGCAGAAGAAAAGACAAAATAGAGATGGCCTGGTCCATGTAGAGAGAGAAATGTTGGTATCTTGCTCGATGGACACAAAGGCTGCTATCTTTCACCTTCATCTTTCACCTTCATCTTTCACTAACTCTGGCCCTTCCCTGGCTAGTAAGTAACATCTACAGGCTTGCACATGCCTGCTGCTTACTTACAGTCACGTTAAACCATTCCCTATGGTACTTTTTTTTTTCTTTTCAGACAGTCTCACTAGGTCACCCTCAGTAGAGTGCCGTGCCATCATAGCTCACAGGAACCTCAAACTTTTGGGCTCAAGCAATTCTACTGCCTCAGCCTCCTGAGCAGCTGGAACTAAAGGCACCTGCCACAACGCCCAGCTAGTTTTTGTTTTTAGCAGGCCCAGGCTGGGTTTGAACCCACCAGCCCCAGTGCATGTGGCTGGCGCCCTAACCACTGAGCTACAGGCGCCGAGCCTTCTATGGTACTTCTATCCTTTCTGCCTTCAAAGTAGGAACTATTTTGAGACTGAAGAGCAGAATGTGATTACTTCCCTGTTTTCTACACCATGCTCAGGCTGGGATAAAACAGAAAATCTAAACTTCTACACAATCCAAGTTCATTACTGCACAAAAGAGCCTCACGCTGCTGTACGGGTATCTGATTTAGCTTCTTCTCTCTCCCCAAGTTCACTCTTGGGAAATAAGCTCAAAATGGGCCCGTTGGCCAGAATGCTGATCTGAAGGAAGGAAGGAAGGAAGATGAGAAAACAGAGACGCTGATGTGGATCACCCACAAATTCGATTATTCAGCCTACACCTAAGAAAGAATAGTTTGTTAAATTTCTCTTTGATTCCCCAGGCTCCAAACCCACACACGAGGGTCACAGAAGGGTGTTCAATAAGCCACCAACGCCACCATGGGCCCCCACACCTCCTTTCAAGATAGAAGGCCCGACACTGTTTGCTCCAGCCAAGCCTCCCTCTGCTCTGTGGTTGAATTCATCTTGGGCCCCAACTCATGAAAGGAATTCAGGATGGGTTAAACGTTACCTCTATCTCCACCCCGCATCTCCTAAACCATCTGATAAGCGCTAGAGAAAACATCCTGTGTGCTGAGAGGTTTAGATGCTGATGCAGGGTGGGGGAGCACCAAAGGCCCAGGGGGCCACAGGGAGTTACTCTTCCGAGAGATAGGGGCCCACTCCTTGGAAAGTTCAGAGAAAGCAAAGAGAAGAAAGATTCCACCGGCTGTTACATGTGGTTACCAAAACACAAACGCAGGTAAATTCTATAGCCCAAAGTTAAAAAAACAACAAGCAAAACTTCTTTAGTCTTAGCAGACGGTACACACTTAAAAAAAAAAAAAAAGAAGAAGAAAGAAAGCATGTTTAAGCAGAATGTTCAGCCAACTGGCAGGTCTGGTGCCGTCCACTCCTTCTGTGCCCATTATCCATACGAAGCTAAACTTGTTTTGGTCTCAGGCTGGGGGGGGAGGCGAGGGGATCTACCTTCTGCACAGTCCACACCTGTCCCTCCTTTTCCCAACTCAAGGGGCTGACGTAAGGGCAAGAGAATGCTTTCCACAGCCTATGGCTCTCTCAGCCCTTACAATTGAACCTCAATAATCCCAGTGTTGTGGTGCAAAGCAGAAAATAATCCTCAGCGCCGTGAGCTGCCATTTTGCAGACCTCCAGCTTCAGCATCCCTGATAGAGTAAATTTTGCCTTCAAATAAGGTCTCTTAATGTTTCCTGCAGCTGAGAGGAGCAAGGTGGAATGGTTTGGAAGGGCATCTACATTTGACTGGATCGGTTAACATGAGTTCATGCAAAGAAAGAGCTTCAGCTGGCCCTGCGGGCCCTCCCCCATGCACAAGTGGCGCTGGGGACTAGTAAGAATGCTGGCCATCATCAAAGGCTGTGAGCCCCAAAGCAAGCCACACATGAAGCTCTAGGATTGGCCTATTCCCTGAAATTACCCTAGGCTCTCCTGCCTATAAAAGTCTCCAGGCACCCAATAAATAATTAAATGACTGTTCAGTTCTTACTAAACCACACCTCAGGATTAGAGGGCCAACCCCTGGGCTGTCTGCAAAAAGCATCCCTCTTCCTACAGACGCCAAAATCATTCCCGAAATACTGGCCCAAGCATTTCCCAAGAAGTTCACTGCCCAGAAAGTAGGGATGGGGGGAAAGACTTACGTGAATAAAAGAAAAATTTGAACAACTGATTCTACCTTTTCCCTCTAACCACTCTCACTGCTCCTGTGATGGATGAGAAGAGAGATGGTGAATGACACACCTTCCTCCTGAAAACCCCAGAGTGAAAAATTCACCAGGGATGGAGAGGATGGTCCTTGCATAAAAAGGCAGGAGCGTGTCAGGAATAGCAGTGCAGAAGCCTCAACCTCCACTGAGATTTAAACCCCAACCTGACAGCCAACAACCACCAGCACCTGAGAGCCACAATAAGAAGAAATTCCCAAAGCGTGTTTTAAGGAATTCTTTTTTTCACCCCCATCAGAAATAGCAACTCAGAGCGAGTCTGCAGGGCAAAGCAGCTGAGCCTCGCATCTCAGAGGTCTGTGAATCAGGACATCCCAACCATCACTGGTATGTGCACTGCCAACCCTAACATGTTCAGACAAGGCCCACAACAGAGCGGGACCCACACCAGCAAACCAGAGGAAAGAGGCCTTTGCTGCTAGGGCCAAAAGGCGAGGGGGAGCATGACTGTCCCTGAGACTTCTGTTCTCTAGAGCAGCGTCCGATTTCACAAAGAAATTACGAGCCACTGGTAAAACCTTCCCGCCCCTCCCCATCTGGGTATCATCAGTTCTTTTACCACCACCACCACCACCATATACACAAAGATAAGCAACGAATACGTGGATTTATCTCCATTTGTGCAATGACATAAAAAATACAAAGAAATAAAATCAGGCCGTCTGTTCCCAAGAAGAGAAAGGAACATTAGGGAACCAGCACTCACTGGGCACCCCAACAATAGCTGGGAGATCTACATATATTTTTTACTTGATCGTCACAAGAATCTTGTAAATTAGGCAGTATCACCCCCAGCCTCAGGATGTTTAATTGATGTGTCAATTTAAAAAGTGATCAAGCTCTCCATCTAGGACTACCTTGACTCCAAAATTCAGGCTCTTTTTTTTTTGAGACAGAGTCTCACTTTGCTATCCTCGGTAGAGTGCTGTGGCCTCACAGCTCACAGCAACCTCCAGCTCTCGGGCTTAGGCGATTCTCTTGCCTCAGCCTCCCGAGCAGCTGGGGCTACAGGCGCCTGCCACAACACCCGGCTATTTTTTTATTGCAGTTTGGCTAGGCCCGGGTTTGAACCCACCACCCTCAGTATACGGGGCCGGCACCCTACTCACTGAGCCACAGGCACCGCCCCAAATTCAAGCTCTTTCTAACAATCCACATCATGGTGCTTTCTTCAGTCACTCAGGTTTCTATCAACCTCCCCCACTAAAAAATAAAATGAACCAGTCAGTTCTCTATGGCCCTAAATGTAAGAAGGGTTAGATCGTAACTGAGTATTCTGAATTCCTTTACAGGAGGTAACCATCCAAGAAAACAAACCAAACCTCAGCCTGCAATGTTCCTGGCCATAAGCACCTCCCTGGCCCCCCAAGATGCTGGTCCACGTGAGTCTCTCCCACCATCACTCTCAGGTTCATCACCATTCTAGGGCACTGTCTGGATCCCCAAGTCAGCATTAAGCTTTGCAAAGCAAGTAAATCCCTCATCTTTAGCCGTGAGGAATCTCAGGGACAGTCTTTGTCTGGCCCCCGTCCAAGTTCATCTTTACTCCAGTCTTATAAAAGGTTAATAATTTTATAATAATTTCTAAGAATCCAACAGAAAGGTCAGAATGACTTCAGTCCTCTGTACCATTTGAGAATTAAAAATCTTCCCCCAAAACTAAAATAACTAAAAGAGTCCTCACTGGGTTTCTTCTATCTCCATCTGTGCCTGGGTAAACTCAAGAGCAGGGGTCCTCAAACTTTTTAAAACAGGGGGCCAGTTCACTGTCCCTCAGACCATTGGAGGGCCAGACTGTGGGCTCCGGGACGAGTCAGCTGCTAAGCAGGACAGGCAGCAGCAACAAAAACACCTGGTAGGCCGGATAAATGTCCTAGGCGGGCTATATGTGGCCCGCGGACCGTAGTTTGAGGATGCCTATTCAAGAGGAAAAGGGCCAGCCTTCCAGCACCCCTAAATGCCCACTGCAATATGCTCAGACTCCCCTAAGGAAGAGGATGAAATCCTTCTTCCAATCAGTCTTGGTTTAAAAGCTCCTCTCATCCAACCAGGCCAGAACTACAAAAATTAAGTGAAATATTAAAAACATACTAGTCCTCTCAAAATAAGTCAACTACCGTGCCTATTATATTACTGGGGCATAGAATGTGGGGAGGGTGGTGTGGAAAAATGTTTTTACTTTAATCTCCAGATCGACACACAGCTTTTCAACCAGCTGTGCAAACCCAGCCTCAGTTTCCCTGGGTTTGAACTGATGTAGCCAAACTCACCACGTCCACCTACTTCAAGCTACCTTCGTGCAATTTTTAAGTGTCACCTTAAGCTGAACACGTGCACAGCAAGATGACTAGACAAACCACTTACCATCACATGAAAAATAGAAAGGAAAGAGATATTTTGCCACTATTGGTTAAGAAGACCCTGGCAATCTAGGCTAAAAAATCCACACTAAGGACTCAGCGCCTGTGGCTCAAGCAGCTAAGGTGCCAGTCACATACACCTGAGCTGGCGGGTTCAAATCCAGCCTGGGCCCGCCGAACAACAATGATGGTTGCAACCAAAAAATAGCCGGGCATTGTGGCGGGCGCCTGTGGTCCCAGCTACTTGGGAGGCAGAGGCAGGAGACTCGCTTGAGCCCAGGAGTTGGAGATTGCTATGAGCTATGATGCCACAGCACTCTACCCAGGGCGACAGCTCAAGGCTCTGTCTCGAAAAAAAAAAACAGACTAAGAAAAAAGTCAAATCTCAAAATATACTAGCATCATGAAGAGATGAGGTGCCCAGTCCACAGAATCCCAGTCGTGGGGCCGCTCAGGCTACAGCTGCCTCTCCGGTGCCCTATAAGGGAGCTTATGTCCCTTTTTAAATCTTCAATGCACTTTTTGGCAAAACAAAGCCGAGCTGCGTGTTTATGGGTAAGACCATCGGAAGTCACAGAACACGTAAACTGGGCTGGAGAAAGCTGAATACTTCTTAGAAAAGTACAGGAACAACTACTAGAAGGGTGTGTGTCACTGGCACCCACAAGTACATCAAAACAGTACAGGTTTTACACCCTGACGTCCACTTGCTCTAAAGTAAATGTTTAGAAAAGCATTTTTTCCTGCTGAATCCCTGGGGCAAGGAAAGAATTCTTATCCCTGCCACTGTTTTCCAAAATGAAAAGGCTACGTGAAGAACCAGGCTGACTCCCTACTCTCTCCAAAGCTGACTACCTCAAAACCTGTAACCCTCCCAGACACACACACACACAAACACACACACTCACCACACTCTATCTCACTCACTTGAGTTGACACTGCTTTTAACAACCACCAACTCACCAGCAGGCCAAGTCGTGAGACTACGGCATCATCCATTGGTTAAACTAAAACCCACCAGAGACTTAGGTTAAAATGCTTATTTCTCAGCAGCTGCTATGTTTCTTGTTACTTTTTTTTTTTTCTTGGAAAAGCGTGGATCAGGAAAGATCAGGAGGTCGGAGAGAATGGAACTAGAATAAGCCAGGTACTGGGAGAAGAAATCGATCTGAACAGTATCTATACTTCCTTATTATAAACGACACTCCTTCTTTTAACTGGCCACATAATAAGCATTATAAGATAAGATTTATGATATATACGCACACTCACGCACACAAACAAATAGACACATATTCAGAGTATCAGAGACTCTATCGCTCCTCGTGGAAAAAAAAAAAAAAATCACAGGCTGTGAGACCACTGCTTAGAAGTGTAATTCCATACTTAGAAAAACTAAAATCAATAGCTGTCGCAGCACCTCTCTCTCCCCCAGTAAGATCACGGTTGTTTTAGGAGGATACAAGCTTCTGAAACGCAGCCTTAACAAACAGAACATTGCTCAACTGTTCCAGAGGCAGGTGTCATAAACAAGCAGCCACATGGCAAACATATTGATTTCCCAGCCCTTATCTCACAGCAACCAGTGCTCAGTTACCAGGCTACTTTAATATGTAATTTACTGCAGGGAGAGGAGAACAGGGCTGAGGATGTCTGAAATATTTACTGGAGAATTCAGCAGGGCCACAGAGGTTTGGCCAGCAAATATGAAGAATTCTGGCTTGAAAATCACAAATGATCGGTAGCATTTCAAAACCGTTGAAGGAGAAGACCTCTGCCCCACCCTTTTTTCCCCTGCTCAAGAACCCATTCTTCCGCCTCTACTGATCTTCCCCAAGTCTTCAGCAACTATGTTTCTGCTATGAAAATCTAGCTCACGGCCACCTTATTTAAATACAGATGCTTAATTTCTGCCGAAACAGTCCGAGGAAATTACCTCCATCTATTACGTGTGTTGCACTGGCCTCTTGCTTCTCAGCCCACCTGACTCAAGATAAAAATAAAGAAGACACGGAGGTTAGGATTTCAGAAGCTCTGTGCTAGTTTCCGTAAGACTCATGATAATGTCAGGAGCTAGTGTTTTGGTTGTTTTTTTTTTTTTTTTCCTTTAATTTAAGTCAGACTTTTTATATATCCCAAGCTGCAAAACACCCAAAAAGATCCAACACTAATTAAAAGCAATCAATGTATAGTTACATTAAGTGGGAAAGCAGCTCTGTGTCTGGCGTTAAAGGTTGTAAGTTTAAAATAAACCTAGAAATGCCAAACTTAAGCTTTCTCAGATGTGCGCCAGGGCGCCCACACGCCTGGTACTATATATATGGCGAGTGCCGTACCTTCACATGCAGACCATGAAACCTTCAGAAGCACATGACGAGGCTGCTTGGCTAGGATGTCACCATGGGGGCAGAAGAAACTTCCATTTCCAGAACTTATATTTTCATCTTGAGGCGGACTTATTTGGGCATAGATTTTTCACTTTGAATTTCCTTAGGAGTTTTCAAATTTTCATGTGAATAGAAACTAAACAAAGAGGAAGGGAAGTAGAGCCGGGAAAAGTTCTGGTCGAAAGCTCACAAAAATCTCCGGCCACATGGGCAACCGGTTGCGGAGGGAACAAAGCGCGTTACAGGTGGTGAACAGAAACCTCCAAAAACCTAACTACAATCAGGGCTCCTCAAACTTTTTAAACAGGGGGCCAGTTCACTGTCCCTCAGACCGTTGGAGGGCCGGACTATAATTTATTTTTATTTATTTTTTTATTTGTATTTTTTTGAGACAGAGCCTCAAGCTGTCCCCCTGGGTAGAGTGCTGTGAAATCACAGCTCACAGCAACCTCCAACTCCTGGGCTCAAGCAAGTCTCCTGCCTCCTCCTCCCAAGTAGGTGGGACTACAGGCGCCCGCCACAACACCCGGCCATTTTTTGGTTGCAGCCATCATTGTTGTTTGGCAGGCCCAGGCTGGATTCGAACCCGCCAGCTCAGGTCTACGTGACTGGCGCCTTAGCTGCTTAAGCCACAGGCGCCGAGCCAGGACTATAGTTTAAAAGGACATGCAGCAGCTAAGCAGGATAGGCAGCGGCAGCAAAAACACCCGGCGAGCTGGATAAATGTCCTTGGCAGGCCGCATATGGCCCGCGGGCCGTAGTTTGAGGACCCCTGCTAGAGCAAGCCTAGAAACATAAATGCCTCTTTCATAATTTTCAGAAATTTTGCAAACCTGGCCTGAATTTTCTTCCTCACAGACACCTCCATGTATTGTAGAGCCAGGGCCATTCTTTAAATATTTAAGTGCCCCAAACAAAAAGAATTGGAGTAGAATATGTCCCTCCAATGTTGCTCTGGAAGGAGGTCACCTAGAAAAAGTCTCCGGACCAAAAAGGAGGAAACTTTTCTAGAATCACCTGAGTGATAAAAGCACAGCCTCCGTAAGTAATCACACCATTTGAAAGAGAGCACCTGATAAAAGTAACCTTAGCTAGTAACAATAATGATGGTTTAAGGGCAATGCCAGATTGATGACGGATACTCAAGTCTGTAGACAATGTGGCACAGGAACCTCATATGACAGGAATCATACAGGATTGGTCCTTTTGTGACCTATGTCCCCAAGGTTCATCCATCTTGAAGCCTAGGTCAGAGTTTCCTTCCATTTTAAGGCTGAAGAATATTCCATTGAATGTATACACCTACGTCTACTCATCCGTGAGTCAAAGAACATTTGAGCTATTTCCACCTTTCGGCTAATTTGAAGAATGCTGCTACAGACACAGGTGTACAAATATGGGCTCCAGTCCCTGCTTCCAACTCTTTTAGGTTATTTGTGCTTTGTCGTCCAATGCTCCCATCATGACCAAAAAAAAAAGACAGAAGTAGATTAGGAAACTAAAATCAACGATGTTGCCAAAGTGGAAAGCCACAGAAGATGGTCTGTAGCCACAGATGAGCTTGAAGTGTTACCACTGCCCTGGGGTGGGCAGCTTTGGGCTGAAACCCCTCTCCGATCCTTGTTGGAGGGAGGTGAGAGTTTTGAATTCAAACAGTGGAACTGCACCTTAATAAAGGATGCACAGAGCTCAAGGAACGTGGACGACCAGTTTAATAAATAATCTCAATCTGCTGTCCCTGCCTGCCGCCGCCTTGATGAAACAACAGTGTTAAAAAACATTGGCATATTTTTTTGACACAACCTTATTTAAACCTGCTGGGGACTGGCTGTACTAGGTACATGTGAAAACAAGCACACTGACATTTTAGGACATATAAACACGTAGGAGACCTCAGAGATCTATTCTCCCTGCTCTCAACAGCTTAATAACTTAAAACGCCAACACACAATTTGTGTACATCTCTTTAAGATAGGCGTACTTTAGAGGTTTATGTCTTACCGCAAATCAGAAATAATAGATAAGCCAAAGCCTCCAAATTTTAATGAAAGCCGAAACCACATCAGCTCTCTCCAATAAGCCAAAACCCGACAAGGTATTTCAGAAGCTCAAAGGGAGATAAAAACTTAAGCAGGGAAAAGGCAATTTTAGGTTCCCCGAAGGGAGGTTTGGAGCTTTGATATTAAAATGTCCCCGGGTTTCTCAGACCATCAGGAATTTACTTTTTCACAGAATAAACTTTTCTTTTATACTCCTTTTTTTAAATACAGTGTCTTAAGTAGATCTTTTGGAATTTACAAGATAAATACTGGTAATTTGATTCTTATCTTCTCTAAATCCAATTCTAAGCCAATTTTGTGTAAAGGACACTAATTATAGCCTACAGGGAGAGAAAAGGTAACCTATCAGGGAGAATACACTTGAAACATTGAAAAGGCTGGGAGACCCTGAAAAGTTAAATAGATTTCAAATCTATCGGAGTAAGAATAATAATTAGTTAAATGAAAATTATTCTCAAAGCCTGGTCTGCTTCCCATGGGTCTCCCAGGGCCTTGTCAAGGCAGTGCCCTTAGCATGCTGAGGCTAAGGAGACCCAGGGTTCACTCTCTCCTCCAAGCCTGAGTCATGATGTTGCTTTAAAAAGAACCAGGGTGGGCCGGGTACAGTGGCTCAGGCTCGTAATCCCAGCTCTCTGGGAGGCTCAGGCAGGAGGATGGCTTGGAGCTCAGGAGTTTGAGATTGCTGTGAGCTATAATGCCATGGCACTCTACCCAGGAGGCCAAAGTGAGGCCCTGTCTCAAAAAAAAAAAAAAAAAACAAGACCCAGTTTTGATGAATAAAACTACAAGAAAGAGCATGAGAAAAACATGTATTCCTGTCCACAGGTGTCTTTCTCCTGCCCCACGTCTCTGTATAAGGAACTGGTTATATAAGATGCGCTTTCCCAAGCTACGCCCTAAGAGCGCAGTGACTGGCTGCAGGGCACATGCACAATCATCTCCGTTCCTCACAACTCCCACCTCTCTGTGCTATTTTTCTTGGCCTCGGTCACAACAGACAGTCATGCTAAAAGAGTGCCATAAACCCCATCTGATGTTTCCAGGCCGCTCTGCGGATGCCACAACAGGCAGACGGGCACTCCACTCGTCAGGGGTGGACCAGAGACCTGATCCTGGTGCTGTGCCCCCTGGCAGGGCTTCTGGGCTAACAAAGCACACAAGCTGGTTGAGGGATCGGCAGAGGCCTGGGCCTTTGGAAACTCAATGATTTGACAGGTTGAATCATCTAGCCAGGACAACTTTCAATTCAGGATCCCTCCAACCATGGAACCCCCCTGGGCCAAGAACCAAGGACTGAGGGTCAAGCAAGTTTGAGATCCACTTCAAACTCATCCAGCTCCCAAGTCATAGGCTCTGCTTTAGAGCCTATACGCCCACAAGAAGGGGGCCTTTGCTAATTCACATGAAAGCACTGCGTGGGCCCCTAGCAATTGTGCTGGAGCCCACACAGAAACTCCTGAGCAGTTATCATGGCTCTCCCTGGAGACCACCCCCTCCTTCCCCTTGCCCAGACACCCACGTTTCCAGCGGACCCCTACAAGTTGGGAGGCACCCAATAGCCAGAAGTGAGGGTGGCCTGTGCCCTTCATCAGCTAGGAGAACAAGCCTTCCCAAAGCGCCTGCCCCAACATCCCAGCACTGAGATGAGCCAACATCTCCGACTAGTCGTGGACCAATTTGGTTTCTGTTTTACGGAAAAATCCAAACAAAAATATTTTTAAGGGCCTATATTGAAGAGCTTCACCAGAAGAGGACTCAAAAGTCTGAACCCATGACACTGTTGTTATTCCAAATACACGAACGTACAAAAAAAATAACGTCTGCTGACCATTCAGTTGAGCCCCACCCAGAACCCTCCTTGCAGATGACGCATTATCCCAATGAGTTGGCGTGATGTCTTTTCTAGAAATCACCAAAAAACAGACATGGGGTAAGTGGCAGAAATAAAGCTCTTCTTTCCTACAGATTTGGCCTTCCGAGAAACCAGACAGCAAAGAAATCAGCGCTGGCTAAGAGAGAAAACTTCTTTAACTTTGTCTTTCCCATCTTTCTTCTACAGGCCCCAGCTGCTTCCAGCTACCGGACACAGAAGTGGCCTGAGAAAGGGGAATATGGAAAAGAGACTTTTCTGAGGCTAGTCCTGGGGCTACCTGCTGAGCCGGGGCTGCCCCATCTTGAGTCAGGCCCTCACTCAGCTTCTCCCTGGTGTTCGGGGCATCTAGTCTCTTGCTATTCACTGCCTCTCTGGAAGACGGGCCAAGACAAGAGAGGGGACGGTGCCCTTGGGAGTAGTGGCGCTTGTGAGTGCCGGGGAGGGAGAGAGGGGGGCTGAGGGACAAAAGGCTGAGAGGAGTCGCAGCATACTTACTCACCTGCCCACAGCGCAGACCACCCAGAACTTCTAAGACAGGCCAAGGCTCTGTGGGGTAGACTTGAATTTAACCAGCCTGTGCCACCGCGAAACTGTAGCCCTGATTTCTGGTTCTCAAAATATGGTCCCAAAGATAGAATAAAAAGGCACAGCACAGGCAAAAACACGGGGCCTCAAGGCCCATCTGGACCCAGCTCCTGGAAGGCAGATGAGTTGAGCACGACACCACCAGCCTTGTTGGAGCTGATCAGTGTACTGGTGGATAGGTATTGGTGGGGTTTTTTTTTTTAAATAAATCTTCTTTAAAAAGGTGGATTTGAGGTTTATCTTATAGGGGTACAGGTGAATCTTTCTAAGAGTAGAATGTGAACGTTTTAAAGCAATAACTGAGAAAATGACATGAAGGCTGTGTTGAGCAGTTTGATGGAAGTATTTCAGATTGCATGTGAAAACCCCACACTGTACCCCAGAAGTGCATTAATGTACATAGTTACCATTCAATAAAAAAAAAATAAATAAAATAAAATAAAAAATTTTTAAAAAAAAGGTGGATTTGGGGGGTATAGCATGGTATGTGTTGTGGTTATATATTCAACAACCTCAAATGTTAATTTTTTTTTTTTTTTTTGAGACACAGCCTCAAGCTGTCCCCCTGGGTAGAGTGCCATGGCATCACAGTTCACAGCAACCTCCAACTCCTGGGCTCAAGCGAGTCTCCTACCTCAGCCTCCCAAGTAGCTGGGACCACAGGCGCCCACCACAACGCCCGGCTATTTTTTGGTTGCAGCCGTCATTGTTGTTTGGCGGGCCCAGGCTGGACTTGAACCTGCCACCCTAGGTGTATGTGGCTGGCACACTAGCCACCCGAACCACAGGCGCCAAGCCTCAAATGTTAATTCTTCCAATATTCTTCTGGAAAATTTCTCTTCCCTTTATCACGCAATGGCGACCAGAAGAAGCAAAAACTAAGAAGCCCAGAGAGGCAGGGAAGGGTAGAGGAAGACTGGGTGAGGAAGATCAGACTTATAAAAGGGCCATGGCCTGGCCACTATGAAAGAGAAGAACCCCATGCAAACCACCCCTTTGAGCTACCTGCCCTTGGTCCTACGGCCTCCTACCTGCCCCAGTTTAGAGATGCACAAACTTAAGGCTTAGCAAGATAACACAGGGAGTAAAGGAGTCGAGAAATGGAAGTTCTGATGAACAAAGAACTCACAGGAGTTGATCGCTGTCCATTAAATGACTCTCTGGAGAGAAGAAGGTGAGGGAAGGAGAACGGGGTCTCCCCTACTCTTTGTCCCCTGCCATGGTGCTGGTGTGAGGACAAGTGGATGGTCAGGACATCAAGGGTGAGAAAGGAACCGTGCACCCAAAGTGGTAAGAGGCTCAGGACAGTCTGTCCCCACCCCAACCCCAGACCACAAAATCAGCGTAGAGTGGTCTAAACGCGCCCTTGCTCATAATCCCAGAGGTGGCCCCTGCGCCCGCTCACCCCTGATTCTCCCCTAAGCCAAACTGCCAATGACAAAAAGCCCCTTCAGTGCTCCGGGCGCCCCCACCTTTGTAGCCAGCCCTGGAAGGCCTGAATGCACAAACACAGTGCCCTTTTACCGCAGCCTCTCAGGGCTCCTATTTCACTGGGGCCGTGAAAGAGAGTACTGTAAATAAAAGAGGCCTGTGTGACCTGCCCCTCCGGCCGGGACCTCCTTCTACTCTACTGTAACAGAGCTGCTGGCCGACAGAGTCTCAGCCACTCTGCTCAGCCCCAATGTCCACGCCCACTGGGCACGGGGGCAGCCAAGACAAAAGGGTGAGGCCCAGGCTGGTCTGAGGGTGTCAGTGAGGAGGGGTGCAAAGGCCTGGTCAGTCCCAATGACTCAGAGGCATTTAAGCGCTCGTTTGAATAGTTACAGGGAAAATCACTCCCAAATACCATTGCTTGACTGGTTTAGGAGAGGGGGAGGGGAGGCCACTTGGTTTTGTTCTCTTTGTCCAGCCAACTGGACACAAACAAGGGGAAGGGGAGTGGGCTGGGAGACTGGAACCCACCCTCGGCCATCACATGCAGAGGGTACGATCCCGGCAAGCCTGGGGAGCAACAGGAACCATGGCATGCTGTGTGTGACCATATACTTAAAAAAGAAAGTGGAAAGAAAGGAGGGAAGAAGAAAGGAAGAAAGAAAGATGAGGGGAAAGAAAAAAAAAAGAAGGCACAAGAAAGGCAGACGTGGCAACCCAGCTCACCAGGATAGAGAAAACACAAGCCAAAGCCCCCAGGGGCAGGGCTCAGCCATCTCCCTGGACCACAGGCATCAGCATTTGTAGAAATGGACACCCCGCAAGCTAAGAAAGCTGAGAGTTTGGGGGGGGGGAGGGAACACATGAGAACCCTTTGTCAAGGGTCCACTGCTGTTCAAGACCAGTCTGAGCACCATCTCTACTAAAAATAGAAAACGTAGTCAGGCATAGTGGCAGATACCTATAGTCCCAGCTACTCAGGAGGCTGAGGCAGGAGGATCACTGGAGCCCAGAAGTTCAAGGGTGCAGTGAGCTATGGTGATGCCAATGTACTCTAGCCCAGGCAACACAGCAAGACTCTATATTTAAAAAAAAAAAAATGATCCGCTGCTTTAGCCTCTGTCGCCTGCCAGGCATGAGGCTATCTGGCCCTTGAACCCTCCCCACTACACCCACTACGATTTTCACTAGTACCACCCGTAGGTCAAGAGGCAGGGGTGGGGAAAGATGAAATCTGAAACTTGGAAGAGAAAATAAATAAGCAGAAACAATAAAGCCATACACACGTTTCTTGAAATGTGTCACAAAGACAAAATGCTACAGGAAAAAAACAAAGCAGGAACAAACAAATGGTGAGTTAGGTAGTGATAATGACTATCTTCCAGGAAAAGGTCAGCAGGAAAGCCACAGGGCACACACCCCACCCCGGCCAGGAAAGCAGAGCCGGTTTCGGGTCCCTCTCCACAGCAGCCCGGGGCCTGCCCACACACCATCTCATAGAAGAATGTTTAGTTTTGTTTTTTAATTTGGCTGAGACTCTAAGCCAAGGATTCAGAAGCTCTTCCTTACCCAGAGCTCAGCCTAGCCCCAGACACGGCCTGAGCCGCCCAGATCCTCTAAAACCATCTTCTCACCACCAGAAAGTCCAGGCATTTTTATGACTGGGGGGTGGGTAGGGTAGAGGGTTGGTAGTGGGGGGTGCGGTTGCAGAGGGAAGAGGGGGCTCGGCTCAGCCAGGTATCCCGTCCTACTGCCCAGGCCTTACCCCGCAGATCCGAAGTTCAAGAGGCAGCCCTATCTTTCCACATTGGGACCCCAGGAATTAAAAAAAATACAGTCCCTGACACTCTCAGGCATCCGATACCTACATGACAAGAATCACGTCACCCCCACAGAAAATGCACCTCTCTAGCTGAATTCAGCAAGACCCCTCCACTAGCCACACACAGCACACCCTGGCAGGGCACAGAGGAACAGATCCCAGCAGCCACATTCGATGACTGGGGAACACACTGCCACTGTGGGCTACTGGTCCATAAAGCGGGCATGAGAACAATAATGCCACTTTTTTTCCCTGAGAGCCATGAGCTGAACCAGGTGATCTCCTAATGTCCCTTCTGGATCTAAGATCTTAATTATAGGAACAATCCCAGCAGCCAACAAGAACAGCTAAGCGATCCAGAATTGGCTGCTTCCTGCCCTGAGCCTGGCTGGCTGCCCCCGGGAGGCCCCAAGCAGCACCACAGACTCACATCTGCTAACTGGGCACCAATAAAACCTCCAACCCTTTACGTGGCCAACACCTTAGGATTCACCTGCAAAGTCTAGAGGAGGAGCTGTCAAGCCTTCCTGGCCCCCTCTCACCTCCGTTTCCACCTCATACCTGTACCAGGCTCACAGACTCTGTAGAGAACGTACAGCATTTTGACAAGTGCAGAGGCAAAAAGATGATCCCCAGTGAGTACTTTAGGACTGTCGCTAGGTTACAGCCTGTCTCTCCCTGTCCAAGCCCATGTTAAGAGGGGAAGACTTTGAAGCAGCCTGACACCGTCCCAGGTCTGAACACATCGTGGTGCATTAACCCCGTGCTACCTGCCAGGCTGGGCTCCAAGGTAGAAAAAAGAAAAGAACACAGTCCCTGCCCTCAAAGATCTCCCAATCTTAATGAAGAGACGCCATGAAAAATAAACATAAATAAACGTATAACCGTGTTAACCAAACAGAGGTGCACATGGGAAGGGTTTGCCTGCCAAAGATCAGACGTCGGCCTCTCCCTCGGGGATCCAGTCTTCACAGGGAAGGCCTGGCTGCAAGGCAGGAACGCCCTCCCAAACCCCTGCCTGCCACTCCCAGCAAAGCTTTCCATGAAGGCTCTCCCTCAAGGCCTTTCCTGTGGGAAAGCTGTTTCTTATGGGATGTGGTAATATCCCATTTCCACAAAAGCATAAGGTTTCCTGGGAAGAAATGACCAGCAGAACCAATAATAAACAACCAGGCTTTACCTACACCTCTTTTGCCCAGGGCTGGGAGGGGATATTATTGCCAACTCAGAGGCTATTTCTTACTGGGATGTGGGCCAGTCAGGTGGTGCTAGGTGGGGGTGTATGAGGACCCGGTTGCAATGTGCTTATTCACAGGCCCTGCTCACTGTTACCTCCAGGACACAGAAGCCTGAGGTAGTCATGCCTATTCCTATATAGAGTGGGGTGCACTCACACCTACAACCTGGCACACACAGGCTGCAGTGCACTCACACCTACGACCTGGCACACACAGGCTGCAGTGCACTCACACCTACGACCTGGCACATGCAGGCTTCTATGCACTCACACCTATGCCTGCGGTACACACAGAGTGCAGTGTGTTCACACCTATGCCTGCATAATAAGGCTTTGTGTGGGGCCCCAGGCCATCTCTACACACAAAGACTTCACTCCTTCCCTGCCCGGCCTGTTCCTCCTGCAATAAAGATGTCAATTAGAACAAAGTTTCTACCAATTAAAGAAAAGTCTCCGTAGCCAAGATGGTTCTGTTTTGACAATGCCTGAGCCCAGGCCTGCTTCCAGGTACCTGTATTCCCAGTACTGCCTTGGAAGTTAATCCTTTACTACCCTGCAGAAAGCTCAGCCCACCCCTGCTTCAGAGGAATACCCCATCCATCAGACAACCTCCAGTTCCCTAAGCCAACAAGATTTATGGAATCCCTATACCATCTAGGGCTCCAGACTCTGAGAGGGAGGGGCAGAGGAGGGACAGCTGTGTAAGGGAACAGGACCCCAGATCCTACCTACAAAAGCATAAGGTTTCTTAGGGAAGAAATGACCAGGAGAACCAATAATAAAAGACCAGGCTTTACCTACACCGCTTTTGGCAGGGGTGGGACATACTACTGCCAACTGGAAGCAAAGGGGAGGAACACTCAGGAAAGGATTCATGTGCTTGTGCCTGTGTTTGTGCTTGAGCTTGAAAAGATGTGGCCCCGCTGAGATGAGCAGGGAAGAACACAGCAGTGAAGGAAAGAGTGAGAGTTCCCCAACACAGCAACAGTACCAGCTGCACGTGCTGGGGAAGGGACCGAAAGGCGTGGCACAGGTGTAAAAAGGCAGGACCTTGCCCTGAGGGGTCTATACCCGAAGGTATTTGCTAAGAAAGGGAGGGTCGGGAACAACAGCTGGAAGTTGGAACCCTCAGTGGCTTTGAGTGCAAAGCTAAAAATGCCCTCCTAGTCTGGTTTCTAGAATAGGTAATGGAGAAGGCTGCAGGTTTGGGGGCAGGACAGGCAGAGCTCTGGTCAGAGAGGATGTGGGTGGGGGTGAGCCACAGTGGAGGGCACTGGGGGAAAGCGGGCCAGGGGGCCAGGATAACCACCAGGAGAGAGTGAGGAGATGCCTGGAGAGGCGATGGTGGACCCAGAAGGAAAAGGAGAGGTAGGGGCCATAGAGGAGGCCAAAGCCTGCAGTCAGATGCCCCTGGAAGAAATGGAGGATGAAGAAGATTCCAGAGGGACAGCGTTGAACGAGCCCGAACACATCACGTTCTATTTCCTTGCACGTTGGTGCGCCCGGCAGGCAACCAAAAGGAACTTGTGGGACACAATAAAAGACAAAAAATAAAAATAAAAAACAGCCAGAGATAGAGATCTGGAAGTCATCGTACAGAGGCACTTACGGAAACCGCGACATTGCCAAGAAAGAAAGAAGACAGAGAGAACTGCCAAGGTCATCTTCTTCAGAGGCAGCTACATTCTGGCTGAGAGGATCACATTCAGGCTCAACTGAAAACCTACTACCCTTCCCAGGAGAGAAGAAACCACCAGCATTTTGCAAATGAGGTAACGGACTCTGGTGACCAAAGTGTACACCGCCTTTGAAGGGCAAAGTCAGGATGCCAACACAGACCCCATGGACTTCCATCAATCAGACCACACTGCCCCCAGGGAGGGAGCTCCAGGAAATGGGGAGGGAGGCAGGTGGAGGCTGGGGGACCCACAGTGCCAGTGCTGGATCCAGGAAGGTACGCTGCTTTTGGGAACTAGGATGTCACGAGCAACCTTTGGAAGATCAACGCCAGCATGGCTGAGGAGCTCTGAGCGCCACCAAGTCCACCTCATGGGCAGCTGTGAGGATGTAATATACTAATGCAAGTCACGCACCTCAGTCAACGCCCACTATGTGTTCAACATGGTGTCAGCAGGTAGAGTAGGGAAAGAAGATAAACCACAATCACTACCCCAAACTTACGCAGCGGAGACAAGACATTATCTCAAACAGTTTCATAACAAGGCAGCAGAGCTTGTACCCAAATAGTGCGTGGGGCAAACGCCACAGGGGCAAAGGAAAAGCAGGCCGTGAGCCCCCGACAGGGCAAGTGCTGGCCAGAGAAGCCTGGGTGGGTAGACGGAGACCCAGGAGGAAGAAGAAAACACCCCAAGTGGGGGTGCAGTGGGAGAGCAGCGAATGCCAAACGCAAACGCACTTTCACTCCCACTCCTGGACATGGCCCGACTCCTCCGAGTTCCCGGGCTGAGACTATGCTGTGTCATGTTTGCAAAGGACAGAGCACGAACGTGAGAAAGGATAGGTGTGCACTAGCCTAACATTCTCATTCCGTGTTCTTCCCAGTGGGCCCCACGGGCCAGTTCTCCACACCGAGGCGGGACGTGGACGGTGGGCTGGAGTTAGCAGGAGTAAGACGTTCAGCAATACAGCAAGTACCCAGCCCAAGCCACCTAGAGGGATCTTTACACCATCACTGCCAAACGCTCAGAGGAGGCTGGAGACGACATATTCTGAGCAACCACATGATCTCATCTTCCCCCAGGTTTGTCTCCTATTAAAATCCCAATTATCCAACTCCTTACATCAGCTAAGCCTTGCAAACACCCACAGTGCC
Source organism: Otolemur garnettii (assembly GCF_000181295.1). NCBI lineage: Eukaryota > Metazoa > Chordata > Mammalia > Primates > Galagidae > Otolemur > Otolemur garnettii. The sequence goes on along the minus strand of NW_003852481.1, from coordinate 5,868,289 downwards.
AGCATGACATTCTAGGGTCTGGCCTGAATCCACGTTCCCTGCCTCGTCTCCCATCCTATGCCATGCCCATCTCCCGTCCCGGCACTCCAGCCGGTGTACAGGCCCCCTGCTCCTGCTCCAACTCACACACTGCCACACCTTTGCTTACCCCCTACCTAGAAATGTCAGCTCCTATCTCTGCTTGTCTAAAGCCTTATCACCCTCCAAGAACTGACCAAACACCACCTCCTCCACGAAGCCCCCGAGTCTTCCATCATCCAGTGCCTCTCCTCTGCTCCCCCGAACCTCACTTACGTAATAGCTGAGTCTAATGCACACACGAAGTCATATTAATATACAGAGGGCCCCTACATTTTAAGAAAGGAAAGAACTGTATGAAGTTTATAATATTTAAGTCATATTTGACTTCTGCACTTGTACACATGCTAATCTTCTGTTACCGGTATTGTTACAATTTCATACAGTTTTTCTCCTTTTCTAAAACATGTATAATTTTTGGCACTGTTTATATGTATATACCTGCATGTGTGTTTGAGTATACGGCTGTCATTTCTGTTTCACTGTGATCTCTTACAGGGATTTATTTATATCAGTATGTGTCCACTACTTCCACTGCACTTAGTAACCATCTAGTATCCAGTAGGTGCTCAATAAATGTTTCTGAATTGAATTTCCATGGCTAAAACCTTACTGCTCTGGGGACTTTTTCAAACCATGGGTGGCAATCCACTATCAATCTTGACTAGAAGAGAAGATTCCAGAGCATACAGAAAAGGTGAATAGTTGTGCTGAAACTTTGGGACATATTTGCATATGGGTCACTATGAAAGTTTTGAGACAGACTGTGTTATGGTCCATTATTTCATTTCCACGAAACACAGCTGACAACATCCTTTCTGATCCTCCCTTGGAAGTTTCAACACTTGTTCAGCTTATCGGTGTTGCTGGGAGGGCTTCCCTGGTTTCCATCCACATGGATTTCACATCTTTTGATTTTTGTATATCTCATAACTTCAGTCATGACCCACATATGTGCCCTGAGTTGGGAATGGAAGATGCAGTGCTTGCTGTGGGTCACGGCCCCCTTTCCGGGATAAACCAGCAAGTTAAGAAAAACAAGTTATCAGAGGTGTTGTCAAAAGCACAACTTCAGAAGAATTCCTGAGGGGGTCATTACAAACTCTGTTCAATCCTCGCCTTCCACAGTTTCATGAATCATGGCCACAGAATCATCATGGTTGGTTTTGGAATGCAGACAAGAGTCCTCAATCACTGACCATTCCACAGGTGCCTAAAGTCTGCTTACTAAGGCAGGAAAGTGCATGGCTCCAAGGTGGGCAGGTTCTTAACTACCTTTATGACTAAAAAAAGGACTTAGAATTTAACCCCTGGGTAACCAGACTATGCCCCTGAGCAGCAGTTAATCTAAACATTGACCCACAAAGCAACATTCCCAGATGACCCTTCCTCCCAGCACTGCTCACTTGGAGCCCCATTTGGAGAAGGGGTGTCTGATCCCAGCTTGGTCACACAGGGCTCTAAGATGATGGGGGGTGTCCCAGCACCTCCTCCTCCTCATCACCTCCCATCAACCCCACCCTTCCCCTGCTACCTGCGAATCATACTGCCAGCCACGGATCTCTAAATTAGTTCAAAAGCCTCCCTCCTCAGGAGCTCTTATCCCTCTAAATAATGAATTTCTCAGCCCTAATTAATATGCAGGAAAGGGATGATATACATGCCTCTGTTGCTTTAAGTTACAGCTAGTTAGACACTTTGAAGGAAGAGCAGCCTCTAGCTAAAGGGTCAGATAAGCTAAAATCAATATAAGCCACCACCTCCAAATCTTTTAAATCACCACCTTCCCTCCCTAGACCAGACCCCTACAGTGGGCATGGAGCAATCTCCAAGCCTGAAATGACCACCCACTCAAACTAATGACAAAAGGGAGATCACTCCCCTACTCCTAACAAAAAAGAAAAGAAAATCACTGCAGCCTGCGAGAGCCACGGACAGCCAAGAACACGGGAAACAACCCGAGAGCACACGGTGGAAACAAGAGTAGGAAGACACTTAGTGGTCATATTAGCAGAAGCATAATGTCATAAACAATGGAGGTGAGCGCCTCGTGCTTCCACAAACTGGTCAAAGCCACTTAGTTACGTCACTGAATACAGTCACCCTGATGTGATGAGATCAAATAGCGATAAGAGATTTATAAACTTGGTAGTATCTAAGAGAGGGTTATAAGAATGATGAGAAGGACTAAAATGATTGTATAAGGGAAACCACTATCTAAATAGGAAAGGTACACAGCTTATCCCCAGGGTTGTGGTCCAGGTCTCTGCCACCCCACAGAGCAGAATTACTGAGGTTTGGGGTAGGGGAAACACTCTGAAAATGGAATGACCTGCTCAAAGAAGTTACATCCCTCTTGGAGGGGTGGGGGGGGCCACAAAGAAGCTGGGTGGCACAGAACATGTGAGACCTCAGGAGGGGGCTGGGCACAAAGGTCCCTTCCAGCCCGTCTCCCATCACAATAGAACCAAGAAATCCCAGGATCCTCTCACCCTAGGGGCCTAGCGCTGGGGCTCACCCAGTCTCTGAAAGGGAAGACAGAAGGATGAAGGCAGGCAAAACAGTACCTGTCCCCTGAAAGCAGCCACTGGGACACGGGGAAAGTAGGGATGATTCCTTTTCAAGCCAGAGTCCCCAGAACCAATTTTTTGAGGCTAACCTCCAGGGACCAGGGGGTTTCAAGCAAAAAAGGAGCACGTCTCTACCTCCTGATGAAGTTAAACTTAAATTTAGGAACTGTTTGCTTTATTTTGTTTTGGGTTAAGGGTGATTGGCGCCAAGCAGGACTGTCCCCCTTTTAGCTTCTCTTTTCTAAAAAAGACAGAGAAAAACAAAACCACCAAACACCGTAGCCCAAGGCCACGCTGTGCTGTGGGCGGCCTACATGAGCTTCCTTTATCCAACCACAAAAAGGCATCAGTGGAACCAGCGAGGGGCCCTGGAACGGCGTTTCCAAGCCCAGCCGGTCCTCCGTTGAGGTTAGCAGTTAACCAGGGGCCAGGAGCCACTTGGGCAAACAGCCCATGCCCCTCGTTGCACAACGCCGGGGCCCTTATCTCCCCATGCCACCGTTGGTTTGCAGGCATTGCACAGAGCTACAACCACAGCCAAGACTGGCCCACAGGAGATAGCTGTCCCTGCTCGCTATCAGGGAGGCAAGCAGGGAGACCGGGTTTCTATTAAAAGAGAGTCGGAGAGACGGGTAACAGTCCAGCGGACCAGCTTCGTGGTGTCACTTCCTTTGATCCTGATGGCTGAAGCCTCCTCTCCTCGGTCCTCCCCCCACCCCCAGCAGCCCCTGCCCACCAAGAAAAGATGGCAAGGGTCAATCTCATGTTCTTTCATCAAATCTTGGTAGCATGTCAGGTACAAGACGTAGGGGAGCGATCTCGGGGGAAGATGATCACCCTCTAAACTCCTTTTCAGGCTACTCCAGAGAGGAGGAAAGGAGCAGGGTGCCATCAGCTGCGTGCCTGGTGGCTGCATCATCAGGAGGGAGCGCCCCTGGCACGTTTACGGAGCACCTGCATCATTCCAGGCACCGTGCAGGGTGTGTTACGTAAATTACCTGAAACCCTCACAATACCTGGAACTGTGCTGCAGGGATGAGGAAAACTACGGTTCAGACTGCCAGTGACAGCACAAGAATCTCAGTGAGCTCAAGTCTGCTGGGCTTGGAGCCCACGTTCTCTCCGATCCTCCATGCTGCCGCCTTCCCCGCTCCCTAGCCCTGCAGTTACAGCGCGTCAAGCTGACCCCCAGCCTACCATTCCAGTGTGAATCACCCTCATTCCTGCCACAGGAAGTTACTCCTCCTTCTCTCCCCTGGCCCTGAGCACAGTTTTCCTTCCTTCTGTCCCTGTCTTCAAATCCTACTCATCCTTTAATATCCCATTCACATGCTCCTTTACCCAGGATCCTTGCACTTACCGTAATTGCCATGACACAGTTCTGTGCAGGACTGCTGGCTAAGTATCCTTCTCCCCTGTTACGAAAGCCCCATCAGGGCCAAGGGTTTGTCTGTCTAGATCAGTGGTTCTCAACCTTCCTGATGCCGCAATGTATTTTCATTGTTAAAAAGGGGTCACCACCCACAGGCGGAGAACCGCTGGTCTAGATCCTCACTGTATTCCCAGGCCCTGCCCGCCCGGCATACACTAACAGTTCAACAGATTTTTTAAATTAAAAATGAATCACTCCCAATAAGTCATTACAGCTCTGAATATATATACAGTAGAACCTCTGTAAGTTGACCTCATAAGGGACTGTAATAAACTGGTCAACATACGAAGGAGGTCAACACAAGAACTAGGCCTGCCATGCCAATACATACACGTGGTGCATGTCTGGTCCTTGAACATTAGGTCAACTTAAGGAGGTCAGTGTAGGGAGTGGTCAACTTTGGAGGTTCCACTGTGTCTGTGTTTGTGTGTGTTTATACACGTACACACACTCCATAATCTTTCTGCTTTCAACTCTTCTGTAAAGTCTTTTTTTTTTTTTTTTAGAGACAGAGTCTCACTTCAGGGCCCTCAGTAGGGTGCCATGGCGTCACACAGCTCACAGCAACCCCCAACTCCTGGGCTTAGGTGATTCTCTTGCCTCAGCCTCCCAAGTAGCTGGGACTACAGGCGCCC
>NW_003852481.1:5832594-5862836 GCF_000181295.1 Otolemur garnettii | reverse complement strand
TCGCTTGAGCCCAGGAGTTAGAGGTTGCTGTGAGCTGTGATGCCACAGCACTCTACCCAGGGGGACAGCTTGAGGCTCTGTCTCAAAAAAAAAAATAAAGAAATAAAAAAACAATTCAAAGTTTGAGGACCCCTGTTCTAGTCTTACTAGAATCCCAGTAGAAGTGGGGAGCAGGCCTGGGTAGTCACAGGAAGGTTAGGGAAGAAGGAATGACAAACAGGCTCTGGTCTTGGTTTTGCTACTAGCTTGCTGTGTGACCTTTGGCCAATCACAGTACCTCTCTGAACTTCTAGTTTAGTCCTCCCTAGAAAGGCATGTTGAAATAAATAAATTTAAAGGCCCCTCCAGCTCTAACATTCTTGAGAGCCCGTGCCTGTAGGACAGGTAGAGAACTCCGTGTGCCTTCCTGAACAGGTGGCAAGAGGGGAGATGGAGACAGGAACACTCAGATGATAAACAATCCTTGGCTAGAGAACAGGCCAGTCCCTTTCGTCGACAAGAACGACGAGCATGACCTGAATATGGACCTGAAGTAAATAAAAGGGAGAAAGCAGATACTGAAAAGGATTTTCAATCAACAACTTCCCTTTGGTTAAACCTGAATTTTTCCCCCACATCTGTGTACTTTCACAGATTCCGTTTAGGAGCATTCAAATTAGCACAACCTGGCCTTAAATACTGTGTAAAACACACAGTAAGCATTTTGCTTTTATTTATGTCATCAATGGTTTCAATGGGAATGACTCATCCTTCCTTTTTAACACTCTGTCCTAATATGGTTTACTATAAATAATGCAGAGGGGCTGGGGGGAGAGGCTGAGCACAGGGCCCCTGCTCAGCTAGGTCACAAAAGAGCCAAGCCCGACAGACAGGCCTAAAGGTACATCTCAGCTCGGTGGATGGGAGAGGGATGGCTAACAGAGAACAGGAGCAAGCCATCCCTCCCTCCACTCCAAGTCGTCAGGAAAGGGGAAACACATGCTGAGTGTGTGCCAAGTACCAGGCTAGGACATGACCACTCAAGTTCCATTAACCTCCAGAGACTTCCAAAGAGACACAGTCAGGATTCAAACTCAGGCCACTGGGCCCCCCACACAGTTCACGCTCTTGTGGTATACGGGTCAAAACTCAATCCCTTCTTTCCAACCCCAAACAACATCAACTTGTGATGGTCCCAGTTTTGTAACAACAGAAGTGCCTTCCAGGAGCCCAAACTCACAGGAGGCCAAACCGCAAATACAAAAACATTACAGCAACAAGGAAGGTCTCCGCCAGGCCCCGACGATCTGCGGCAGAGACTCCTTCCTCACTGGGATGCCAGCCACAGGGGTTGGAAATCACAAGCCCCTTGGCCTTGTCCACTTCCCACCTAAGAAGCAAGGCCCAGAGCAGAGCTGACAAGCCCTCCCCACTCATTCCTCGCAAACTCTGCCTGCAGCGTGCCTGTCACTCGCTGGAGTCACCAGATTTTTCACCACTGGATTATTCCGGTCGTTTCCAAAAGTCTAATCCACCCTCCCAAAAGACAAAGCAAGAAAAAAGAGGCACAGACTTTGGGAAGGATTGCAAAAGAAGATTTCCAAAATGTCCAGGGCCATAGCAGCATCAAAGAATTAAGTAATCATTTATTAGACCGTAGCTTCTTTGGTAAATGGTGACCTTTATATTCACAATGCACTTTCATTATTCACCTATTACTTCACGTGCTGGCTGCTAGCTCAGGGTTCCTACTACCATCGATTTCGCAGGGCCCAAAACAAAAGATTTTACTGGTTCCTTTCATAGTTTCTCCGCTGGGCCACTACAGCTCTACAGTGCAATAGTACTTGTTTACTCAGTACCTCCACTGTCCTTTATGCCAGTTTTATCCTCATAATCACAGACAAGGTGGTCATGTTTTAAAGATAAGGAAACAGGGGCCCAGAGAACCTAAGCAACTTGCCTAAGTCACACAGTAAGTTCTTCAGCTTGGGGTTTTCATGCAGAGAGCCTAAAGCCTGTGTCCTTGGTCCATAGAAAACACCACTTCCTCCACCTCCCAGAAAGTCTTTTTCTTGAGCGAGGAATCGCCTCCCCGCACCCCCTGACCCTCAACGCCTGGGCTGTCTTTCATTATCTATGGCATCTCGTGGACTTTGCACTGGCTGTTTCAACCTTCCAGTGAGTCCAGCCCTGGAGATGCCCTGCTCCTAAATAGCACCCTCCATGCTCAGCAAACAGTGCAAGGACATTAAAACAAAGCTATCAGCTAGGGTCCGAGCTGCAGCCGCCCATCCAAACTCTTTTGTTTGACTCTCAGACAGCTTGTTGACGAGGTAATGGGGTCAGAAGTTTTCTTTTCACCTAGCCTAAAAAAAAAAGTACAACTCAGTGAAGATTTGAGGTTTTCATATTTTTCGTAAGCACCCATTATTAAAATGTACTAGCCAATCACTAGTAGGGGTGGGAGAGGGTTAAGAGAGGACGAACGAAGCAAAGGTGACCTCCCCCCTTCCCCTGCAGGTATTAACCCACTCAATGCGATGTTCTCAGAGACTGTGCACGTATTTCCACATGAAGGAGGAGAAAAGTTGGTGAGGGCAGGAAGCTGATCAACTGTGTGATAAACGCAGCCGCCTTCAAGGAGATACCTGTTTTCTTTCATCAGGCTCTTTCACACTTCTCCACCTCAATCTGAAAGAGGGTCCTGTCTCCCCACCTGTCCCCTCCTTCCTCACACACCACCCCTCACCCTGACCCCAACAGTTTATCTTTGCATATTGGAAAAACCGGCATTTATCAAGTAATCTATTCCCCATAGGTTGTTAAACAGACCGCAGGGGTTATCAGGGGAGCTGATATAGGAAGATAAACAGCAGCCTCTTATGCAAATAGCACTAAGAATGTGGGACTGGCCACAGGACAAAAGCAGAATTGGGGAGAACATGAATCTTAACACTTTTCTTCAACTGCAACTCTGGAAACCCCACCGAAGCCTGGAGAAGATTCCCTGGCTAGGTTTTTCTCCCTCCCTTTCTTGCAGGGAAGAGCAGGTGTGTCTAACTCCGGCCCGTTTTGCAAGGAGGCTTCACATCTTACGGTTCCTTTCTGGGCCAGAGGCTTCTCCTTGCCCGTCACTTGTGCTGAGATTTCAGACCCCCTGCACTTTGCTTAGGGTGAGAAGGTGTAGAACTAACTGGGAGAGATGTGCTCCAAGGGAAGAGGGTCGGTCAAAGGGCAGCAGGAAAGAAATTCATAGAAAACCACAAGTTGTGAGTTCCAAGAAGCAACCCACCGGACTAGCGGTACTTCACAGACGGGCCTTTGTGGGGCAAAAGGCAGACAGTAGCCTGGGGTCCAGGTGGCAGCTTTTCAAACCTTTTGCATTATTTTAAGGGCAAACTCACACCAAGCAGCAAGAGGAGAGTGGCTCCCAGTGACAAAAGAATTGCAGTCAGAGGGACACAGCAAGCTGCTTATCACACCAGGCTGCAGGCTGGGGAGGGGGAAAATGGGAACAGAATGACAGAACCCAGGGCTGGCCAGAATGAAAGACTCAATGGAATAGGCTAATTTACACAGGAAGTAAGCACTTACCAGACCCTTCATCTCAACACACAAAACCCTCGGCCATATCTGGAAGCAATTACATCCAGTTAACATGATCTGCTTGCCACTAAAATTAACTGCAAACAGAAATATTTTTCACTTTTGCAACAAGGGATGCCAAGCTTTGGCCTATTCCCCCACCCCACCCCCAGCCATTGAATCTGGCTGCGGGGGAATATTTAGCAGCTACTCAACTAAAAAAAAAAAAAAAAAAAAAAAAATGACTCTTGTAGCTATCTGGACACAGAAAGTAAAACAGTGGATAATTATGAAGGGGGGAAGGCAGGGGAGAGGTGGCTATGAAAACCATTGTGCTAGAGATGGAGAAAAACAGCCAGGCACACGGGCTCTATATGGGTCTGCAGCCCTCCCAAGTCCAGTCTGGTTTTCCACGCTGAACTTCAAGGAAAGGAAAATGTTTTTAGAGCCACTCAATTTAGCAGCCGCTTCACATTGTTTTTAGGTACCATCTTTATCCCTTCTGCCAAGGGGGCGGGGGCGGGGTGGGGGGACGCAGGGAGGTAGACTCACAAATGTTAGCAGATCCTTAATTTAGCAGATCATTTAGGGGACAACTGTCACGATTCAACTTTTGCATTGAACATTTCCAATCCCTACTCTACAAACGCCTTCGAAGCAGCTTTCACCGGCTCTAAGCGGGGCAAGAGCTGCTTTTAATTTGAGGCGTACACAGTTGTTCCACGCGAAGTGAAGAGAAGCCTACGGGGAGGTGAGAATGTGCCTGTGTTGAGTGACTGCACCCAGAAATGAGACGGTGTCACGCTCTCCAGGGCTCCAAGTCCAGCGGCCCGACTTGCCAACCAATCTCGTCCTTTGGTTTTGCACCCAACCCTGCGATCAGATCAGAACTGATTTTTATTTTTCCTTGAACTGCTGTCAATGATACCATAAACGCCAGAGACAGATGGACAGATTTGTCTTAAAGTTCCCGAGGAGGCGTCATCTCCAACCCCTTCCCTCCGCCACCCCTCTTTTCTGGGGCTGACTCTGGCACGCTTCCTCGAAAGTGCAATTCCCTCCTTTGTCACCAGGGGCCTTTAAAACGGCAGAGACAACTACGGCAGCAAAAGTAACCCATCCATTTGCCAGACAACTCACAAACATCTTTTCTCGAGAAGAGGCAGGCTGAAGTTCCCCTCAAGAATGAGGTCAGGCTCGGCGCCTATAGCTCAACCAGCTAAGGCGCCAGCCACGTACACCTAGGGTGGCGGGTTCGAATCCCCAGCCCGGACCCGCCAAAACAACAATGACGGCTGCAACCAAAAAATGGCCGGGCGTTGTGGCGGGCGCCTGTGGTCCCAGCTACTTGGGAGGCGGAGGCAGGAGACTCGCTTGAGCCCAGGAGTTGGAGGTTGCTGTGAGCTGGGATGCCACAGCACTCTACCCAGGGGGACAGCTTGAGGCTCTGTCTCAGAAAAAAAAAAAAAAAAAAAAAAAGAATGAAGTCAGACCCCGCTGTTCTCTGCAAAAATCACACTTAGAAACATGACTCGTGGGGGGGGAAACAAAAGAAAAGAAACAACTTACGTAGCCTTTTCTGGAAGGACTTCGGGCTGGGATAGGGGGAAAATGGTCTTCACATATTAAAAGGCAAAAAAAAAAAACCCACTATCCTTATTCTTTTTAATGTTTGCAAACTTAATTTTATAATGATAAAAATAATTACGGAAGGCCACACGCCCTTTCAAATACACCATCGGAGGCCATACCCCTGCCATCACCCCACTCAACAGTACAACACTACGAATTACAAGTTATTAATTTCATCTCACAGATGAGGAAGCGAGTAGTCAGGAGTCCGGCCAGGGTCACACAGCTTCTAAGACACGGAGGATGAATTCAAACCCAGGTTCAACTCCAGACACAATGCTCTCTCCACCATCATTCTGTACCCAATAACAAGGGCAGGAAATTTAGATGCTACAAGAATGCAAAAAGAAAAGAAAAGAGATTCCTCCCCTGAAATGCCCCCTTCCTGAAAGAATCCCTGTTAGCATGCAGGGGTCCCCCCTTCCCCTCAACTTCACACACACACATATTTGGCCGCACAGCCATCAGGCATGGAAACGGTTAAGTCACCCTCACTGCATAAATCAAAAGTTCAAGGCTGCACATACCACAATGATTCCCTCTTTACATATGACAAGAACCAGAGAGGGGCTGAAATCCCAAGCATCCTGCACAGGGTCTCCCTGGCCCGCACAGGTTATGCCGCTAGGGTCAGGGCCACGGACCTTTAGCGGCAACATTCATTTCCTGAACAGGACAAGTTCTCCTGACCGTAAAGCTAATAGGAACTTCCTCGCACGGCGAGCTCGGCTGACAGGGCTACTTGTCACTGGCCACGCAGGAGGAGAGTGCTGGTTCCCATTAGCGGGTTATGATGCCAGGTGCTACTAATAAGGTACAGCGGTAAGAAACAGGAGCCTGCTAAGCGGTCTCTCCAACTCTGGAAATAATCAGGCCGGCCTTCGGGGCTGGAGAGGGCCTTCTTTAAAGGGATGGGTGGGGGCGGTGGGGGTCCGCCACAGTAGATTCCTGCAGCATCTAACCTGCTAAATGGCTTAAATAAATAAATTTCCAACGATCCCTCCACATTTCCCCCAGCTACCATAAAAGACTCCCCCAAATTAACACTAATAATGGTTGCCCCAGCACTCCAGGCCTGACGGATCACCCCGAGGGCCATTACGGTCGACCACATCTGCTTCTCACTATGGCAAGGAGAGTTGTGCCAACAGGCCTAATGGCATTAAGATCACAACGCTCAGCTAATCCACTTAAGAGAGCCACGCCGGGCGACGGTGGCAGGGGGCTTGGCGGTTCCCTTGTCAAGCTGGGGTCACAGGAGAAGTGGGAAGTAGGGAGGCGGCCTCCCATTTGAGTCCCTGCTGTGTGCCTTGGGTTATCTCATTTCATTTATTTTAAAAACCACACTGAGGGGTAGGGGCTAACCTCACTTCACAGAAGAGGATACCGATGGTTCACAGAGGTTAAGTCATTTGCCCCAATTCACAATGTAGGGTTACATTCAAACCCAAGTCTAGCAGAGTCAGTCTTCGTGCTTCTGCAGTACGACACTGTCTCCCACAAAGACAATGTCTCATGAAGCATCTGTCCTGTTTTTTTGCATGCCTGGAGGTCTGTGTGCACGTGTAGGTCTTTACTTCTTATTTCTGGGCGATCCAAATGGCCCTCAAGAGAAGAAAACTTAAACTCCACTTCAGGGTGGTGCCTGTGGCTCAAAGGAGTAGGGCACCGGCCCCATATACCAGAGGTGGCGGGTTCAAACCCAGCCCCGGCCAAAAATTGCAAAAAAAAACCACTTCAAGTGGCCCAGAATTTCTCCCCTTCCTCAAAACATCTGTGACTACATCTTCTAATAATGTTCTCCATGATGCCCCTCTGTTTTGGGGAAGTTCTTTCTCCTACCTAACTTGGATCCTTCCTACTGCAATGTTAACACAATCTGTTCACGGATGAAAAAAATCAGGTCTTGAGGACAGAGTTGAAAGTGAGCTAAGGACTTAGAATTAAGAAGGTCTTTTTGAGTTTTCAGCCCAAGTTTCCACACTGCCAGTAAAGTCCTGGATCCCCTCCTCGCAGCTGCAGAGATAAGCCTCACGTAGGCAAAACCCAACCATCGCTTTTCCAGACTGAGCCAGCATAATAAGGACACCGGGGCTTTTAAGGGGAAACAGTAGAAAGGGGGATTTCTGATTATGTTGGCTTGAAATTAACAGCATGGGATTTTTATTTTTGTAAATGGGTTTCTTTTTCCTCTCTTTTTCTGTTTTTTGAGTCAGCATAAAAGACCTCTGTCACTAGACACTGGTCTCGTTCTGTGCTGGTAAGAGATGACGTAGTAGTCCTGTGGCCTGGTCCCCAAAGAGCTGACCTGTGCACTTTCACCACCTTCCCCCTCTTGAGAAGCCACTGGAGGAAAGGAGGAGGCCAGAGCTGGTGAGGCAACAAGCCTCCTGGTCACCCACCGCAGGGAACATGGAGCCAGAGACCTGGGCATAATTCCCTGTACTATTCTACCACGGACAAGTCCACTAACCTCTCAGGCTTCCCTCAGTCCATCAGGGAATGAGAAACTAATACCCACCTTAAAAGGCAGCTAGAGGGTTTGTGGAGATACTGATTGTGAATGCGCTTAGCACAGAACCCGACAGGCAGCAAGCATCCAAAACCATGTTTGCTGAGGCCACTCTTAGAAACATCCTACACTGAGGGGGCAGGTAAGGGGCAGGTAGGGGGCAGGTAGGGGTACGCCCCACACGCATAAATTCAGCCCCGACTTTCCTCAATAAGGAGGCGTTTGTGCTCTTCACCTCTGCTGAGACCACAGTGGTTTCCACGCCTGGCCACGTGCCACAGGGCAACAGGACACTGCATCGGTGAGCCGCCCCTGCATTTGGACCTGACAGCAGTGGAGTGCTGCCCAGCTAAATTTAAACAAGAACTGGAATGACTCACCAGGTCTCAGGTCAATGGGACAAAGAGTACCCTGGCTACCTTGGTACAAGAGATCAGCTTGTCCGGGAACGCAAGTGGGTGCACACTGTGTGTCTCTGCCCCAAGCACATGGCCCCAGAGGAAGCTTTATAGGGCTCTATGAACCGATGCCCTAAGCTAATGAGCAATCTCTGGGAGAAAGCAGGATCTGCACCAACATGAACACACTTCTTACCCTGCGTGCTCGCGTGACCTACTTCACAACAGTGACAATGAAAACGCAACAGCAGACACTATAGAGCACTCATTCTGTGCCACCATTTCTTGCATGGGTTAAATATTGACCAATGAATCCTTCTAACCACCCAGTGAAGTAGGTCCTGTTATTACCTTCATTTCACAAATGAGTAAATAGGCACAGAGAGGCTAACTAACATGCCCACAGTCACACAGCAGGTAAGTAGTGAAATTGGGATTCTGACCCGGATATTCAAAATGCACACTTACTACTTATAAAGGGTGGGGTGAAGGTGGAGGGGAGTTGCTGCGGCAAATTTTTTCTTTCTATCCAAATAACTACCATAAGTAGAGAGCTTTTACCTCACCCAGCCAAAAAAGAACTTGACTAAGAAAACCTTTAGTTTAGGTATCATGTAAAATTCAGACATCTTCCAATGAGCAAACGCAGGCACCCTGTATTCATGCAGGAAGACTCATTAGTCTTATAGTTGCACTTTTACGTGGACTTGTTTTACATTCGTTAATAAAAAATAAATTAAAAGTGATTGGAAATGTTTCTCTCCCGAATTAGCAAGAAATGAATGGAGTTTGATTTTTAACAGATTAGGATAATCACTATTTTAAAAATCCGTAATAGTTGTCTTAGAGCGCACAAGAGGGAAAAAGTGTTGCTGAACTAGAGCTTTCTCCTTCCCAGCAATTAGCAGCTCCATCCAATAGTGATAGCAAATCAAAACGGGACTTCTCGCTGAGATGAAAGGGCAGGCAACTCTCCTCCATTGAAAATAAAATAAAATAAATTATCTTCAAAAGTTCCCAGAGCTCAGTCTAGACCCCTGATGGCTCAACAACCCTAAACAGGTTCAAGTATTAAGAAACAAAGTCAGAGCAGACAGAAGCAAATCAAGCTGACCCCCTATTTAGCTCCCAGAACCTCCGATTCAAATTCCAAAACAAGCAAAGTTCAATTAACCAGAAGGACTTCACGAAGATACAAGTGGGGGCACCAAGGCTAAAATAATTTCTTAAAGACCTCGACAATCCAGAAAACCCTCATCCAAGCACCCGGTTTTAAAAATGAAGAAATGAAAGCTCAGGATGAAAAACTGATGTCAATGGTGATCTAAGTGAAAGGCAGAGTTAGGTCTAGCGCCCTGGCCCCCTTGACAGCAGAGCCCCCCACTACAGAGCCATCCTGCTATCTCCATGACCAACGACCTCTCCAAGAGACCAGACTTCCGGGAGCCCAAGAGGTTATAAACATAAGTCATTCATCGCCCCCAAAAGGATACTTCCTGGAAATAGAAATAGATTCAAAAAGGATTTTGGCGTATCTGTGAATGACAAAAGAGCCATAAATAGCTACTAAGAGAAGCTGGTATACACCTGACCTTTAGGGTTGACGTCAAGGAAGAAGGTGGTAGCCTCCAACAGTGGTATCTTAGGCATAGAGCTGGCAAGCAAAGACTAGGTCAGATGGAGCTGAACCAAAAGAGCAATGCCCATGTTCTTATATGGCCTGGTGCGGAGCGCCCAGGACTGTGAATTAGAAGGCAAGCCGAGGGCCTAGCTCTACCCATTTATAGCTGTGTGACCACAGGCAAGTCACTTACTTGCTCCAAATCTCATCTTCCTCATGTGTCAATCAGGGCCAATCATAGCCCATACTCTTGGGGGCTTCAGAAATCAGAATGGTCCCGATTTTATAAAGGTACCCTGGTAGGGCCTATAGTATTAAATAGCCCCGGCAGAGTCTAGGGCAGCACTCTATAATCAAACACATTAATGTTTTTGCAGCAAAACATATGAATATTCAAAATAAGCAGGCTAAATATAGCCTCACGTCAGTTCAATTCAGGTTTTGCCACTAAATGGGTTTGCAGCAACCCTACAAAAAAGCCTTTTAGTTTCCAGAGTTTTTCAGACTTCATTATCACAGAGAGGGGATTATAGCCCTGCACCCCTTAGGGACTGGCTGTGAGGGGAAGAGAGACAAAGTCATTCAAGGTGCTTTGCCAAGAAGAAAGTGCTGCAACTGATAAAAGGCATTATTAATATTATTGCTGTGGCTATCATTATACCATAGAACACACTTTTCTGAAATGAATTTAGTTTGACAGCAGAGGTGCCTGGAAGAATGATGAAAGGGAACCAAGAGTTCCAGGCAACCTCTAACCTCCTAAAAGGGACTTAAACCAAGGTCAACACCTGTTGGCTTTCTACACCATCAACCACTGAAAACAGAACAGCTGGCCATCTGAGAGAGATCAGGCGAAATGCCAGGCAGACCTTTGACCTCTCAGCCACATGGCTCTGCAGCCTAGAGCTGGCCCCGAGGAACCTCTGGGCAGGCTGCATGTGCGGGTCCAAGGCGCTGGCTGAGACCATGCCCGTGGTTCCCGAGCATCCCTTCAAGAAGCAGGCAGCAGGCTGGGTATGATAGCTCATGCCTGTGATCCTAGCACTCTGGGAAGCCGAGACAGGTGGATTGCTTGAGCTCAGGGGTTAGAGACCAGCCTGAGCAAGAGCAAGACCCCATCTCTACTAAAAATAGAAATACCAGCTGGATACTAGTGGTGCATGCCTGTAGTCTCAGCTACTTGGGAGGCTGAGGCAAGAGGATTGCTCAAGCCCAAGAGTTTGAGGTTGCTGTGAGCTGTGACACCATGGCACTCTACTCAGGGTGGCAGAGTAAGACTCTGCCTCAAAAAAAAGGAGGGGGTGGGGAGAGAGAGAGAGAGAAAGAAAGCGAGGAGAGAGAGAGAGAGAAGAAAGGAAGGAAGACAGACAGAAAGACAGACAGACAGGCAGGCAAGCATAGCCACCATGTCTGCAAAGACTTTTCACCACAGCCCAGCTAAGGGCTCCTGGGGAAACAGACTCCACTGCGCTTCTAAGCACTAAATTCAGGACGTATTCAGACCTGTCTATGTGAGCCTAGGGAGGCAGAGGTCTATAAACGAAGACCATGTGCACACTCAAGTCAACCATGCTGCTCCCTGCAATCTTATCACACATGTATGGAACTCTGAGCAAAGTGTACCTGACCTGGCCGAGCTGGGTCCCAGACCACGTTCAGACCAGCCTACATGCAGACCTGCTCCAGCCTTTCAGGAAGGAAAACAGAAAGAAGGGAGCCCAGTCTTCCAGAAGCTGCAGATAAGCCTCCCTCAGACATGACCCTCCGTACTAGGGGGCCATAGGGAATATTTTAGGGTCCAGACCGTCTCTTCATCTGCTGATCCATCAGCTCTTCTCACTGTTCTGACTTCCTTCTGGTTCCTCTGGGTAAGTAAATCCCGTCCAATTTACTGCATTGGTGTCTTTGCTCTCCCCACGGCTCCATGACTGCATCTGACATTCCTTTTACATCTTGCCGGGCACTCAGGGACCAGGATCCGTAATTCATTGTTTCATTCTCACTATCTGTTAGCCAACAAGTTCTCCACACCAGCTTGGGATCGAGGCATGGGAAACCCTGCTGATGGGATTCCATAACAAACTCCCCTACTTACCTCCTCTCCCAGCGCTTTGCCCTAAGGTCCTCAAATTCCCTTCTGCCCCCCATAAGAAAAGCAAGAATAGAAATAAGATAAAATAAAAAAAAAAAAAGAAGAAAGAAAAGCAAGAATAACTACTGGCGACTTAACCTTCAACACTCTGGATTATTGGCTTAAAAATAAATAAAAGAAAAGAAAACTAAACCCTACAGCCTGTCATTTCATCATGGTCATCAATGCTCTGTTTCTAGCCAATTCTATGGCTTCCTGGCATCAAAATCTTTCCCTCTGATTTTTTTCTTGCCTTTTTGTTTCTGCTAGTAATGATGTTTCTTCTTCTCTCAGAGCGTTTCTCAGACTGCTGATGGGTCAGGCGGGTGGGGGCGGGAGAGACAGAGAACAGTAGGAGATAGAGAAGTAGCACATTAATCCCAGAGCTTTGAGGGTGAGCGCGACGAAAAAGCCTCCCACAAAGTATATCTAGCCAGGAGCTGAGAAGCTGCCATTCAGAGTAAGGGCCAAACATACAGTGGGCTCTTTTCTCCCTACTACTACTTTTTTTTTTTTAAGAGACAGGGTCTCAGTCTGTTACCTGGGTTGGAGCACAGCGATAAGATCACAGCTCTCTGCAGCCTCAAACTCTTGCAATCAAGTGATCCTCCTATTTCAGCCCCCTGAGTAGCTGGGACTACAGGCATTGAGTCACTACACCTGGCTGATTTTTTAAAAAAAAATTTTGTAGCAATGAGGTCTTGAACTCCTAGGCTCAAGCAGTCTTCCTGCCTCGGCCTCCCAAAACCCTGGGATTACAGGCTTGAGCCAGCACACTGAGCTCTCCCCTTCCTGATTTTCTTCGATCTCCCTATGGCTCCCCAGAGTAGGTGCCACCTTGCTCTAGCTTATGGGGCTGCAGCAGCTGACTGTCCACTCTCGAGTCCTTCTCACGGTGGGAGCCCACAGCATGACACTGAAGATTCCAGGACCAACATCTTACCATCTCACGCTCTTGAGGACAGGGACATTCTCAGTCCCACCTTAGAGCTAACACAACCCTGGTGGACACTACACACTAAAACTCAGAGCTAATGGGGATCATGCAGCAAGGGGACCTGACTAAGATGGGGAACAGAGGGTCAGCTCTTCACCTCTGCGGGGACTCCGTGTCCAGTGCCAATGATTTCTGGATTTTACTTCTTTAATTCAGCACCAACCCTGTTGGCTATCTTCATTTTAACAAGTGAGTAAAACAAGCTCAGAAAGGCTAAATAACTGTCACAGGCTCTTTAGAACATAACATACCCAATGCTCCATCTTTCCCCATAGGAATGAATGGGAACTTGGAACTCCCAAGAAACGTGGTTATCTGTTGTGGTCCTGTTGGGTCAAGTAAAAGCAACTGGGACCTGATGAGGGCCAGGAGGAAAAATTACTTACCACCATACCTCATTTCTCATGGCACATAGCTAAAATAATTCATGTCGTAAGAGATGATAAATCTATCTGGTCGAGTTTGGGGAAGGGGTTTCCTCTTTAGGAAAGTCTGAGCAAACACAAGCACAACTACCCCCTATTTCTGAGTGGTACAAACATCAGGAAGACACATCTTAGTGTGGTTATTTATCGCACCCACCAGAAAAACAATCGGCTACGTTTAGCTCTGTGGCACTTTCCAGAAGGTAAGTCTCAGAACTATTGATCAGGGGGTTTCAGAGCTGGTTCCAGCCAGGGGTGACGAGACCAACTTCCAGATACCTCCATTCCACCCCAACTCCTCTCACGCACACCCCCAAACCTGAATGAGCAACAGAGGAGGGGGGGGAGCAGGTGCCAAAGGACAGAGTCTACCCGAGATCGGCAAAACAGCAAGCCAGAGGGTGTGCGGGGAAATATTATCATTGATGACAAGAGAAAACTAGATTTCTTGACATTATTCATCTGACCCAGGTCAGACTAGAGGGTAAGATGACCTGCATATGGTTTATGACAGAAGTCAAGGAAAAAAAACAAACCCACCAGTAAATCCTTCTGTTATTTACTCTGCTTCTGATAAGTAATCTTCAAAACCCTCTGTATTGTAGACGTGATCCTCTTTAAGACTAAATGACTCCAAGAGACAGCAAAGTACAAGAGGGTTAAGACCTGAATTTGAATCCAGCCTATGTGACCCTAGAAAAGAGACTTTATATCTGGGTTGTAGGGTCATCCTATGTTAAAAGAAGGATACTCCCTACCTCACAGGGCTGCTGTAATGAAAATGCAACTCCGCGTAAAGCGCTCCGCACTAAACCAAGCACGTCATAAGAGCTGAATGAATGGTTATTTCACAGAGAAGGAAACGGAAGCCAGAGGCAGTCAATGCTAGCCCGGAGAAGCACTGAATTCAATTCGAGCAGAGATGGGATAAGAATGAGACTTTACAGCCTGCAAGACCCAAGACTCCTAGACCCATCCTTCCCCTTGAATTTAAAAGAAAATACTGTAAGTGTATTTGCAGGATCAGAGGATGAGAAGGGAGAGGGAGCAACAAAATGAACATTTACCAGGAATGATGTTTAGAACCTGCAGCTGCTCTCCTGGCCTAAGCAGCCTCTAGCCCCTCTCATCCTCCTGGACTGCAGACAGGGACAGCCAGCCTTTGCAGGAGCCCCTGCGTGGGGCCCTCGGGCCCAGAAACTTGGTAACGTGGCCAGATCCAGGCCACAGGAGACCCTCATTTTGAATCCCACCTCTTCCCCTACATATTATCAGCCCATCTAGGCAAAGAACAGACTGAATAGCAAAAACATACCCAGGAGCTGAAGAGCGAAAGGAGAGGGAGGAGTTTATTAAGAAGCTGGGCCCATGAGTTCCCCAGTGCATTCTGAGAAGACCTTAGGCCCCCTTAACCTCTAAAAAATGTGCCCACCCCCAGGACTTCAGAAGAAGTGGGTTGTTTTGGTTTGTTTTGTTTTTTCACTAGTAACAAGGAAGACAGGGGACAGGGGACCCCGGCTCTAGGTATGAAGGAGTGCGGACAGGTGCAGAGCTGGGCAGGGCCTACCTGTGCTGCTCCACGGCCTCGTTATCGGGGAGCTCGACCCCACACACGCTGCACTGTTCCCCGAGGGTCCGGCTCTCCGACTTCATGCCCACAGCCAGCTCACCCAGCTTGCTGAACAGCTCCCTCTGGATGAAGCCCTGGGGCAGCAGCCCCCCATAGGTGCTGAAGTCCATGGAGACGGCCAGGGCAGGCTGCACGTGGAGGCCCGAGGTCACTGAGGACGGCATGCTCAACACAGCATCAGCCTTGTGGTTGGGCAACACAGAGTAGATGCCCAGGTGTTTCTCAGCTGGGGGCGCGGGGTGCTCAGGTCGGCCGGGGGGGCCCTGGCCAGCCTCTGCTGGGGGTGGCAGCTGCTCGGCACTCTCCTCTCGCCCATAGTGCAGCTCCCTAGCACTGGTGATGACGCTGCTTCGAGTAGGGGTCCCAGGCCCCTCTTTGCCCCTTTCCTCAACTTTGTCCCCCATCCCTCCTGAGATGCTAGACTCGGCTGCCCCAGGGCTGTCCTGGCAGGGCACCTCATCCACCTGCATCATCTCTGTCTTCACTTCAGCCACCCCAGGGTGCCGCCCACCCCCAGCAAGAGTTGGCTCCTCAGGCCCTGCAGGTGGCTGAACTGTTCCCTGCAGGAGAGACTGTCCTATGGTCATCAAACTGTCCACTGCAGCCTTGGTGGGACTCATGGCTGAAAGACCAAATGAGGTGGAGACTGAAGGGCTCTGGTCCACCATGGGCCCAGGGAGGCTCTGTCCAGCCACACTGGCATACCCACTCTCCTCGCTGGAATGCTTCGAGATGAAGATGTTCTTGAGGTACCGAGACTTGCGGTCCTCTTCCTCCTCGGCCCCGCCGTCAGCCATCGTGGCCTCTGTGTCATTGTCGTCGGAGGCCTGGATGGTCTCCAGGATCTTCAGGCACTGCTCCTCCAAGTATTCAATCTCCAGGATCTCGGCTGCATACAGTAGGTCGTCCAGGTCCTCTGCCTTGGCCTGCAGCGTGGCCGTGTACGCATATTCCAGAATCTGCTGGAAGGTCTTTGGCGAGAGGAAGTCCAGGGTATAGTGCTGACTGTTGCGGTGGAAGAGGATCTCAAACATCTTGCTGGTGCAGGCCAGCACCGTCCGGTGGGCGTGAAACTCCTGGCTGTCCACCATGATGACCACATCGCACAGAGTCCCGGCCAGCCGCATCTGGTTGGCCTTGCACAGCAGCCCCGTGGGGTGGCTGGGGTTCTGCAGCTGGATCATGCCCATCTTTGTCAGATCCATGGTGCTGCCCTCGGCTCAGGCATGAGGCTCTGCTTCCTTCTGGGCTCTGCGTGACAGGGCAGGGTGGGCTTTCTGGGCCAATGGAGGGTCTATCTAGCAGAGAAAAGAAAGGAAGAGGCAAACAAAAAGACAAAAGAACAAAAGACAGATTCATTAGTGTCCCTAGAAGTGAAAATTCAAACACTACAACATGCCCCTCTTGTCCCCACTGCCAAGACCCCATAAGAGGTGCACAGAAATTTTAATGGAAGGCACTTTCTAGAAATCTACAAAAACCCCTACCAAGCCCAGGGATAGTGAGTGTAAAGAGAAGGTCCTGCCTTCACATCTGCCTAATTCAGATCTATCCTATAACTTCCGTTAGACAAAGTCAAATGAAAATTACAGTGAAGTCTTGTGAGTTGGGAGCCAAGTCTGAGAGCAGAGGCCTCCCTTGCTAGGCCAACTCATTATAGGAAGGTGTCAGCCCTTATTTGAAATAAGACTTCAACCTTTTTCCTTTAGTCAATTTTACTGTCAACTCCCTGTACAGCAAACGTCATCTGTGAAGTTTTCCCAAATTCTGCCTCACTGTGGTAGCCCCAGGAACAGAGTCAAACCCACTTGGGGCTGGCAACCAGGATGCACAGCCGACAGAGATCTATTTGTCCCCCAGGCCCACCCTCTCACCATCAGCCTGGGCCTTCCTCCACTCCTCTCAGGGCTGCACAGCACAGACAGACCCACACCCTGTCCCCTCCTCGGGCATGAAAAGGAACTTGGGTCAGCTCCACCACACATGCCTCAAAGTTGTATGACGCTCATAACCCAAGAGCTAAACCTGTGTTTGTGTAATGGCCAAACAGTGCATGTCCACACACACACACACACACACACACTCTCTTACATAAGCTGCTACACTTACCCTTCTGCCCACAGTGCCCAGTGGACAGGAGGATCTTAAAAAATAAAGGAGAATGGGTCACCAAGGTATGAAACGATACCATGGGAAATACGTTCCCCCACAGGGCTGGGTACATGAACTCTTAAGTGTGTCCCACAGGCTCCAAGGAGCGGCAAGTCCTATGACCAGGAGCAGCAAGCGCTGCTGGACATGGTTCAGAGGTGCTAAAGGCGATACTGGCACCAGCATCTATGGTGTTGAGTTACAACCCAGACTAAGGGAAACCGGGGCTGGGAGACAAAGGCCTCTCCCAGAGCCTATTCTGGATCAACAACGGGGCGCCTGGCCCCGAACCCTGTTTAAGGAGAGTCTGAAAGACCTCACAGGCGCAGGACCCTCCCAGCGTCTACCTTGCTGCGGCCAATATTGCAGTGAATTAGCTGGGAGCGAAGAGGAAGGTCTGTCCCTCACTCTTCAAACACTGCTTGCCTCCACCCGAAAAAAGAGCCCTCCAAAGGGCTCAAAGCTCGCGCAGAAAAGGTTAACAGGACGGCTGATCCAGACACTCTGCTGCCCACCCCGGGATGGGGACCGAGGCCGTCAAAGGTGGGACGACCGTTCAGCCACGCCTCGCCACCGTGTGTTTTCCGGCAGACGCCAGGGTTTAGGAGAACTGAGAGGGAGCAGCGGAGAGAATGGAAGTGCGACTACCTGAATTCCTTACCCCAAACAAGCTCTCCGAGTCCTGAGAGAAATTAGGACTCCCTGGGTCAGCCGTCTCCCCACCCGCCGCTCGGCGCCCGCGATCCGGCCGGCGCTGGCTGCAGCGGCCAGCCAGGCGGCGCGGGGAGAAGCCGGCGCTAGCCCGCCCGAGCTCCGGGTATCGATCGCACTCTCACACGCCCCTACTTCCCAGCGACCCCCACTGAGACTCGGAGACGACTTCAGCAAACTTGGGGAAGCAACTTTTCCCGGGAAGCCAGACTCCTGAAAGAAAGGGATCCGAGCTAGAGAAAGGGAAAGCGAAGAGACGGGGACCAAAGGCGAGAGTCGGGCATACAGGGCTCCGCACGCAGCGCGGAGAGGAGTCGGACCCGACCCGGGGCGAAAAGGAAGCACAAAAGCCCCGGAGCGCGTTATGGGAGGAAAGGCGAGAAGGGGACGGCCCCCATCTTCGACCTAGGGCTGTGACCCCCGGGGAACGACCGGCAGCGTCCCGGGCCTCTGGCCAGCGGCGCCGGCTGCTGGCTTGCCCGGCCCAGGCACGTTGCGAGCGTCCCGGGGAGGCAGCGAGCAGAGGTGCCGAGCGCATCTGTGCGTCCAGTAGGTCCGCGGGCTGGCGGGATCGTGCGCATGTCGAGCGCATGCGGTAGTGTGCGAGGGGCTACGCGAGCCAGACGCGGGCGCGCCAGGGTGGGAAAGGCATCCTGAAAGCATCAGGTGCAAAGCCGGGCACCCACCGAGCGTGGCCGAGCGCGCACCGCGAGCTCTGGCGCCACAGCGGTCCCGCCGAAAGCAAAGGAGGGCCCGGAGCGCTGAAGATCCTGCGGAGCTTCGCTCCCTCTCGCCGAAAAGGGGGATCAAGTCTAACCGAGAAAAAGAAGCCTACCACGTTTCCTCAGAGAGAAACAAAACCCAAGCGAGTCCGAGTCCTGCGCCCCTCCGCCCCCAGATCCACTCACTCGTCAGCTCCTCCGATTCTAGCTTCCCAGCCGGTCGGGGAATAAACACACAAATAAATAAACCAACATCCTATCTCGCGCCCGCGCACCGGTCCGCATACATATGAGCACCCACCGGTTCTCGGCTTTTCCACTAGCTCTGGCGGTACAAAGCCTCCCGATCCCCGACCCTCCGCCGGCGCCCTCAGCCAAGCAGACCGCTCTGCCCCCCACCTCTCACCCTGACCGTGCCTTGGAGAGGAAGGGCTGGGAAGGCAGCTGCGCCCAAGCTGACAGCCGAGTCTCCCCCTTCTAGCCGACCCCGCAAGTGGCGGCGGCGAGGTTGCAGCAGCAGGAAGGGAGCACGCCAGATAAAATAAGGCACAAGCCCAGTGGCCGAGTGGCCGAAGCGAGCGCGCGCCCCGCAGACCTTTCCAGCCCCGGGGCGCCCCGGCGCGCGGCGGTCGCTGGGCGGTGCGCCTCTCCCCGGCCCCCCACTCACCGCTGCAGAGCCGGGCACTGTGGGGTGGGTGTGCGTGCCTGTTGAGGGGTGTGTGCCTGTGTCGGGAAGGGGTGTTGCTGAGGAACTGTTGCTCTCCGTTTCACGGCGGCAGCGGCGGCATCCCCGGGCAGTTCGCAGTACCCGCTCTCTTCGCCCTCAACTCCTCTCTGCTGCGAGGTTAGCAAATCACCACCCGCTGCTGCGCCTCCGCCGCGTCCCACGTCAACGCCGAGCCCCCTCCCCTGCGAGGCCCCGGCGCCTCTCCATCTTTAGTGCTGGCGGCCGAGCCCGGCTCCCTGCCCACAGCTGCCCCCCTTCCCTCCCCCCTCCCGCGCGGTCCCGGGGCTCAGCCCGCCCACCACCCGGCACTGGCCGAGCCGGCGCGCGCTCCCCGCCCCACCCCTCCCTGCCGCTCTCCTACCCTCCAGTCCCCGCGCTCCGCGCTCCGGGCTTCGCCTGACATCTAGCTGCTGCTGGGGCGCCGGCCGCCGCTGCTCACCAGCCGAGAGGAGAGAAAGGACAGAGCTGGCGGAGCGGAGTACAAGGGACTCCGAACCCTTAATGGGAGCGCTGAGGGTGACGGACGAGGAGCAAGGTGCAGCCCCCACCTCACCCCCAGGTTTTTAATTTCCACTGGGCACGGGTTTTGTCCCCCGTTCCCGTGTTCCAAACGCAGTTTTGTCCCCAGTTTCAGTGTTTGCCCCCAATTCAGTGCACGTCATCTCGCCTTCACCACTTTTTCTCCGGGCTCAGGGTTGCATCGCCATTAGCCCTCGACGCAGGTTTTCGCTTTCCCAGCCCAAGCCCAGGCCTCTCGTCCTGCTGTCTGCTGTGTGCCTCCCACCTTGAGCACCCACATTTCGAGAAGTCCCGGGGTGCGGTGTAGGAAGGCCTTAGTGAGCCAGGTGCCAGAGGGTTCTCGGGGATCTATTGTCGAGGGCAGACGCGCCGTTTCAGCTGTTGGCAATTGCTGGAGGCCAAGATCGAGTACTGAAATAAACTTTCATCCTTCCCAGTCTTGTCCTCCAGCAGCGGCCTGGGTGTAAGGAGCTCCCCAGAACTGCACCCACCTCAGTGCACCGCCTTCAGAGAATGAGGAGAAGCTTGGGAAACTTGTGGAGCCCTCAAAAGTACGACCTCCTTGGACCTGGTGGCCCCACTTTAGAGGGTAGGAGAGCCATAACCCCGAAGGTAAAGCAACTAAATAAAATTTGCCGTTCATCTGGCTTTGGAAAGTTCCCCTCACCCCTTTTCCCTGGAGCCAGGCAAAGATAAGGGGCAAGAGATGGGAGGCGCTCTTTAGGAGACCAGTCTCTTGACTTCAGTCCAAGAGCGCTGAGGTGGGAGGTGGGTGGTGGGTGAGCCCCATCCGAGTTCTGCCAGGAGGTCTTGCGATTGTAGCAACTCCGGCCTTCAGTCACTAAGTCTGCATGTTCTCTCCGTGACTCGCTGGTGGGCCAGAGGTTTTCCACAGGACCCACATAGAGTCACATCTCCGTGCGTGCCTCTGGCACTTCCCCAGACTGAGAGTCAGGCCCTGAGAACTGTAGGGTCATGGAAGGTGGCAGGACTCTGGATCTGGTTGCTGAAGGCCAGGAGGCAGAAGTTCACACAGGGGAACTCAGCCGGTTCACAGGATCTGCTAATGGGGTATCCCAAGGACAGATGCGTCCCAACAAGAGTCACTGCTGTCTCCTACGAGCAGGGACCGTGCTCAGATCAGCGGAGTCTGCAGAGAGAAGACAGACGGGCAGGGCGGGCAGGGGAGCACGCTTGGAAATGAAGGAGGGGATCGTTATCCTCAGATGGCAGTGGATACAACCACATCAGACCAAGGGGAAGGGAGGAAGGGAACCCCAGTCCGGAAAATTCATTTGATTAACTATAATGAGCAGTCCCTATTTAGACACTGTTTTTCTAACTAAAAACACCCTGTAAGAAAACAAGGATTTAAAGAAAATTATGAAAGAACTGGCCTATGGATAGTAAGAGTGGAGGGATGTAAAAAAAGACCTTCCTAACGCCTCACCAGGGAAAGAGAAGAAAGAATCATTAAACTTGGTGAGCTTCTTCCTAGATGGCTTCTGCCTAGCTGTCCACGTCCACCTCGCAGCCTCTCTCCAGTGCAGCAGCAGAAGCACTCCACAATTAACCCCTGATCCTAATCTCCTATTAATCCTCAAATCAGAGAAAGAGAGAATCTCTGGCAACAATGGGAGAGAAAGAACAATCCTCTGTGGTCCTGGCCTCCCCACCCCCACTCCATATTCACTCTACGTGAAAATCTCCCTTGCTTCATAAACTCTGCCCATTAAAAAGCCCAGCCCTTGTTAGTAAGTGTTAAAGAGAGATTAATGCCTGAATTTAAGAGGTGGAGAAGGTAACAAAAAGGAAGAAGGCAGGCGAGACTGTGGGCTGAGTGCCAGCGTTGGGCTCCAAGCATTTCCACTTAGTGCTGAAGGCTGGCTGCGCAGCAGTTTGATAAGGTTTATTGGGCCCAGATAAAGCGGCAGCAGCTCCCCCCCCCCAAAAAAACTGGCACCATTTATAGCCAGAGCTATGTCCTTGGGTCCTGGGAAAGCTGGTGATAGTCCCCAGTTCAGAGATTTCATATGGCAGTGCCTAAAAACAAGCAGGTTGGAAAATTTCTCTCTCTCATTTATGTATTTATAGTAATTTTTCTCTGACTTTTTTTCTTGAAGTGTCTGCTAAGGAAATCCATAGTATCAGTGCTCCTAAAAATACAAGAGACCTCAGTCTTAGGGGAAATTTGTGCTAGAGACAGGGAATAGGTGTGTTGAGTTGGGGTGGAATTCTGCTGCTAAATCTTAGTCCCTCGTCTCCTGCTTCACCCAAATACCAACTCAATCTGGGCACAGTCTACGAATCTTTTTTTTTTTCTTAAAGACTTTATTTATTTATTTTTGCAGTTTTTGGCCGGGGCTGGGTTTGAACCTACCACCTCCAGCATATGGGGCCAGCACCCTACCCTTTTGAGCTACAGTTGCCACCCCCAGTCTACGAATCTTAACATGTTATCTATACCGTCTTATTTAATCCTCATAACAGTACTATTAATGCAGGTACTATTAGCTTCCCCATTTCTGCAGACGTGAGAACTGAGGCTCAGAGAAATCAAGTGCCTTATTCAAGATGGTAGATCTGTTTAAAATCAGAGCTGAGACCTGGAGTCAGACCCTGTAACTGCAAAGCTTATGTTGTTAACTTCTAGATTATTTAGTCTCTAGTGACATAGACCCAGGAAACATGGACTTCTGATTATCTCCTCTTGACTTTCTCCTCTTACTCCATTGAGGCCACTACCTAAAAGCAGCCAACCAATTCTCAGGTTGGCCACCAGACTTAGATACCCCAGGATCTCTACACTTTCCCTCGCCTAGAATCTCAGGCAGAAGTTTGGGAGTTTTGAATTATATTAAAACTTCAGGCTCGGCGCCTATAGCTCAACTGGCTAAGGCGTCAGCCACGTACACCTAAGGTGGCGGGTTCGAATCCCCAGCCCGGACCCGCCAAACAACAATGACGGCTGCAACCAAAAAATAGCCAGGCGTTGTGGCGGGTGCCTGTGGTCCCAGCTACTTGGGAGGCGGAGGCAAGAGACTCGCTTGAGCCCAGGAGTTGGAGGTTGCTGTGAGCTGTAATGCCACGGCACTCTACCCAGGGGGACAGCTTGAGACTCTGACTCAAAAAAAAAAAAAAAAAAAAAAAAACTTCAACCAAACAGGTACTCAGAAAGAAGGCTATGGTGGCATTTTAAGTATTCTGATTGATTATGAATGGCATTTGCAACTCTTTTTGTTCCAAATCCTCATTTGGAAAATATTTTTAAAATCCTAAAATTTAGGCCAGTCGTGGTGGCTCACACCTATAATCCCAGCACTCTGGAAAGCCGAGGGGTAGTTCGCTTGAGCTCAGGAGTTCAAGACCAGCCGGAGCAAGAGTGAGACTCTATCTCTGCCGAAAATAGAAAAACTGGGCGGCACCTGTAGTTCACTGGGTAGGGCGCTGGCCCCATATACTGAGAGTGGCAGGCAGGCTCGAACCCCGCCCCAACCAAACTGCAACAAAAAATAATTGGGCATTGTGGTGGGCGCCTGTAGTCCCAGTTACTCAGGAGGCTGAGGCAAGAGAATCACCTAAACCCAAGAGCTGGAGGTTGAGGGCGATAAAGTGAGACTCCGTCTCAAAATTAAATTAAATTAAATTTAAATTAAAAAATGAAAATAGAAAAACTAGCCAGCCATTGTGGTAGGTGTCTGTAGTCCCAGCTATTCTAGAGGCTGAGGCAGGAGGATCGCTTGAGCCCAACAGTTTGAGGTTGCGTGAGCTATGACACCAGGGCACTCTACCCAGGACAACAGAGTGAGACGCTGTCTCAAAAAAAAAAAAATTCTAAAATATAAAAGTCAAATTTCCTATCATGATAATCAAGGAGCCCTACCTTTCCAGGAGAAGAAGCTACGTTGCATTTTCCCCAAACCTCGTGAGGAGTAGAGAATGGGGCATGTGGAGAGAGGGATGCATGCAGGCAGTGATGCTTATGAGTGGAAAAGAGGAATCTCCTGTGCAGATGAGAACTCCAGGTTACCACTGGGGGCTGCACCAGAGCATCAGATCTTTACCCACAGGAGAAGACACAGCATGGCTAGTGTGTCTTTTTTTTCGGGCGTCGCAGAATTTTACAATTTTACAATCCTTCATTGCAGACATCTACTGTTATCTACTATGTAGATGCAGGTAATAACAAAAATCACGGAGAGTATAGTGGACTATGCGTATGTTGACTTCGTTTTTGTTTTTTTAAGTTTCATTCTTTCATAACACTTCTTGGCTGCCTCCTCCGCCCTGCAGAAAAAAATGCACAGTGGAAAATAATCCCATGAGGAGTGTGCTCTGGTTAGTTGAGTCCCAGAAAACAGAAGAAAAAGATGGCTTCTTTGATTAGTGATTGCCATCGTCCCTCTTTCCCCAGCGGAAACCTAGTTAGTAGTGTTTACAAACTTGGGTTTCTCTTGCAGGTGCCAACTATGCCCTTCCTCTCATCTGTAGGGCAGAGAGTGACTTTTCAAAGGGAGAGGAAGTGGGAATTTTTTTTCTTTAGTCCTGAAGCCTTGGGTCACTGTGACCCCAAGATCTTCATGATTGAGGAAGAGAAAGCTTTTTCTTCTTTCTTTCTATCTCCCCAGCATATTGCAAATGGTGTTGAGACCTAATGTCGTCAACTCAGATAGCAAATCTGAGTTGTTATTAGCGCAAAGATGCCCTGAGGGGGTAGGCAGTGTGGATGAGCTCCTCAACGGATGTTATGGGGGAAGTGTGTTTATAATTATAATGGGATTTAATGTACACTGGGACCAGATGATGGCAGCCATTTAAAAAAGAGATGCTTAATAAGAGAGGTCCCTTAATGACAGGCAGCCGGGCTCAGGTTATTATGGAAGAAGCACAGTGTTTCACTGGGTGACACTAACCATGTGCCAGGTTTTATGGGGTTCCTAACAGAGCTTTGGGGTGAAGCATAGCAACCGTTGCTGTCAGCTATTGGGCATAATGTTTAATGTTGTCATCTTGGAAAGGGGCAAATGCTCTCCCAGAAGGAATTTTCTCCCTCTCAGAGACACAGACACGCCTAAGCACAAACACATAGGCCCCAGGCCAATACCCAATAGTTTGGGGTGTTTCTGGAAATCTGCTTTGTTCTGCGAAAAATGGCCTGAACTTCAAAACTAAAATTTTTGTAACCGTGGAGGGGTATGTGTTTCCATGCAGTGTGCGGGAAATGAAGCAGCGTGACTCCCATTATGGGTAATGGGAGTCCCACAGCTAAAACCCCAGCACCCTGCTGAAAATTACCCCCCATATCCTCCTGGGGAAACAGGGGCTTTTGAACACTCTGGTGTTTCTTTGGTGGAGAGGCAGGAAAAAGAAAAGTGTGTAACATTTTATTATGCTGTTTAACTTTAAACAGCTGACTGCTTAACTTTGGAACTGTTTAACACTGTGGATTTCAACTCAAGGTAGCTGTCTGGTAACAGGAGGGCTATAGTTACAGACAAAGCCTGGAGGCCATGTAAGAGGTCACACTCCTTGGAGGTACCACCAGAGTCATCACAGTCCCCAAATACAACTCCCTGTCCTCTCTACCAAGCTGTACTATTCTTTTTTTCTCTCCTGATGTGAAAGAAATGTATGAAAACTTTGTTCATCTAATACAAGCCTCACCCCTGCCTATGGTATCGTCTGTTCACAAAGCATGGTATGGTCAACCTTGGAATCCAAAAGCAGAAGATTTCATTTTTTTCTGACGGGGGGGGGGGGAAGTAAGGGATAGACAAGTGGACACCCAGCTTCTAGTCACATTCTCTCAGCAGCTGAATTTCTGGGGAAGCTGCTCTTCAAACAGCAGTGGTGTGTCAGGAGCACACAAGCCGCAGATGAAATTATTCTACTCAGTGGCAGAGAATTTATGCCAATTACAGGAAAGTTGCTATGGCAAGACAAACGCTGATAGCTTGTTGAGTGGAATTCCAAATTTGTATGAATTTTTAAGGTAAAATGAAAGACTGCCCTGCAGTTCTCCCTTGAGCAAAGCACACTGTCTTTCCTTGTAGGGCTGAGCAGGTAGGAGACGGCGGATGGCCTGTGAGCAAGGGCTGTGGTGGGTGGTGGGCGAGGAGCCAGACACTTGGACTTCACTTCCTTGCCAGGCCAGGTTCATTTGTCTCTTTTGGAAGCCACTATTGTATCTTTGTTGCAGTCTTCTCCACCCCACCCTCTAGTTAAGAATTAATTTCTCCCTTCTCTGTAAGTCCCTTAGCACTGTTTGAACACTGATCATAGTATTTACCGCCTTCTACCCTGAATTGGACTAAGTTAAGTGTCTTCTGACCACCCCTCCATTGTGAGTTTTTAGATGGCAAGGCCTCGCTGTTGTTGTTCAATGTACTATTTCTGCTGCTCCCGGAGCCTAGCACACTGTCAAGCAGAGTAGATGAAAACGTGGATGAACTGATTGAATGCATGAATAAATGAATAAATAGACGAACAAACAAATATAGGCTCCATTTGGGAAAGGAGAGGCCATTCTGTGTGCCAACATTTAGGAATGAATTCTTGGTGCTATGGGGTTTTCACTAACTCTTGAAAGATGAATGGGCTATGGATAAAGGTTGAAGCTACCTATTGAATTTAATTGTACAGGGTGTCCCGGGAGTGACCATCCATAGGAAAATTAACAAATTCGTATTTTATATTTTTAATATTTTTACATTTATATTTATGTACACATAGAGAAATATTTTGTAAACCTTTGTTATGAATATTTTGTGGAGTGTTTTTGAGACAAAGGCTCACTCTGTCGCCCTAGGTGGAGCGCCATGGCATCGCAGCTCACAGCAACCTCAAACTCTTGGGCTTGAGCAATACTCTTGCCTCAGCCTCCCAAGTAGCTGGGACTGCAAACTCCTGCCACTACACTCAGCTACTTTTTCTATTTTTAATAGAGACAGGGTCTCACTCTTGCTGAGGCTCGTCTGAAACTCCTGTGGTCAAACAATCCACCTACCTTGGCCTCTCAGAATGCTAGGATTACAGGTGTATGCCACCGCTCCCAGCCTGTAATGAATATTTTGTAAATAAAGGTACTTTTAGCTACAATTTCCCACTTCCTCTATGTATGTACATATAATGACTCGGGGGATACTCTGTATATAGCCTGATGAAGGTATAACTGGGTTCTGTTTTGGTTGCTGTCTTCCCCAGAAACTTAGAACCAAGCTTTTCACAGTATCCAAGGGACTTTGGTAAATATTTATTAAACCTCATTGAATTAAAATGATATGACTCTATTTGAATCACATTGCTCATTACACCCGCCTGGTCTCATCATCCCAATTCCAAGCATCTAACCAGTTCAGGGCAGAGAAGAGAGCAGCTGATCTGCAAGGGACCCCGGTGGGTGTAGGACTGCTGGCCAAATCCAGCATGGCTTATGAAATATACATTAGGCAGAGCACTGTCAGGTCCACTCAGCTGTGACCAGGTGTGGCAGACTGGCTAGCTGTTCCCCACACTTCTTCCTGTGAGTATTTCCTGGACTGTATTTTCTAGCTTACCTTGCAGTTAGGTGCAGGCCACATGATTTGAGTTCTGGCCAATGGATTATGCCACTTCCAGGATAGCCCATAAAAACTCCCACTTGAGAGCAGCGCCTGTGGCTAAAGGAGTAGGGCACCAGCCCCATATGCCGGAGGTGGTGGGTTCAAACCCAGCCTCAGCCAAAAACTAAAAAAAACCCAACAACTCCCACTTGAAACCTTCCATTCCCTTTCTCTTTCTGCAAC
Source organism: Otolemur garnettii (assembly GCF_000181295.1). Lineage (NCBI taxonomy): Eukaryota > Metazoa > Chordata > Mammalia > Primates > Galagidae > Otolemur > Otolemur garnettii. Next base: position 5,835,309 of record NW_003852481.1, on the reverse strand, counting down.
TTGGACCCCATGAGCATAATATGGATCTCTTGGAAGCTGAGAGATGAAGACGGCCGAGCCAAGATAGATAACGCCTAGATCCCTGAATCACAGCTTGGAAGAGAGATGTCTGCCTACTACAAACATCAATTTTGGACATTATATAAGTAAAAAATAAGCTTTGATGACTTGAGTAGGGTTGCCAAATAAATAAATTCAAATGTTAAATTTGAATTTCACATAAACAATGAATCATTTTTAGTATAAGCATGCCCCCAAATATTGCATGGAACATAGTTACACTAAAAAAAAAAAAAATGTTTATCTCAAATTCAAATGTAAATCGGTATCATTTTTTAACTAAATATGGAAACCCTAGTTTTTAGCTATTATATATTTTGGAGTTTGTCGATTATACTAGTTAGCTTTACCTTAGTGAATACACATTGTTTCATATGTCAGAAGCAGCGTGACCACGGCACCGTAACTAGGATTCCACCTGGGGCAGGGTGAGGCCTCCAGGCCCTCTTGACACTGAGATTGTGCCTGGAGCGCCCTGTGTGGACAGGGACTAGGAGAAAATGAGGCGGGACCCTGCCAGCTTCCAGTTCATCCTTTTCATTTCTTTCTTTTTTCAATTTCAAAAAATTTAAGGAGGCCTGGCACAGTGGCTCATGCCTGTAATCCTAGCACCTTGGGAGGCAGAGGTGAGTGGATCTCCTGAGCTCAGAATTTTGAGACCAGCCTGAGCAAGAGTGAGACGCCCGTCTCTAAAATTAGCCAGGTGTTATGGTGGGCACCTATAATCCCAGCTACACAGGAGGCTAAAGCAGGAGGATCTCTTGAGCCCAAGAGTTTGAGGTTGCTGTGAGCTATGACACCCTGGCACTCTAGCAAAGGAAACAAAGTAAGACTCTGTCTCAAAAAAAAAAAAAAATGTAGGGCACACAAGTGGTGTTTTTGTTACATGGCTGAATTGTGTCATGCTGAAGTTAGTGCTTTCAGCTTACTCATCCCCAGATCAGTGTGCCTTGTACCCAATACGTTTTATCTCTAACCCTCTTCCACCGTCCCCTCTTAGTTCTGAATGTCCATTATACCACTTTATGGCCATGCATATAACTTGTTTAGCTCCCACTTAGGAGTGAGGACATGTAGTGTTTGTTTTCCCATTCCTGAGATATTTCACTTAGGGTAATGGTCTCCAGTTCCATCCACATTGCTGCAAAAGACATTACTTTATTCCTTTTTATGACTTAGTAGTACTCCACGGTGTGTGTGTGTGTACACACACCTACACCCCACATTTTTGTTCTTCATTCATCAGATGGACTTTAGGTTGGTTTCTTATCCTTACAATTGTGCACTGTGCTATGATAAACATTTGGCACAGGTATCGTTTTTATGAAATGTCTTCCTTTCCTTTGGGTAGATACCCAGTAGTGGGATTGCTCGATGGAATGGCAGGTTTCCTCTTTTGAGGAATCTCCATACTGCTGTCCTTGGAGGTTGTACTAGTCTCACTATTCCCACTACCAGCCTATAAACATTCCCTTTTCACTGCTTTCATGCCAACATCTACTGTTTTTAGAATTTTTAATAATTGCTATCCTGACGGGGGTAAGGTGGTGTGTCATTGTTGGGGTGGGGGAAGTGTTTTGTTTTTGAGAAAGGGTTTTGCTCTGACACCCAGGCTAGAGTACTGTGGCATGATTATAGTTCACTGCAACCTCAAACTCCTGGGCTCAAACCATCCTCCTGCCTCAGCCTCCCAAGTAGCTGGGACTATAGGCACCTGTCATATCTGGCTCCTTTTCTATTTTATTGTAGAGACAGGGTCTCACTATATTGTTCAGGCTGAGCTTGAACTCCTCCTGTTTCAGCCTCCCCAAGTGCTAGGATTACTAGTGTGAGCCACTGCACCTAGCCTCGTTGTGGTTCTAATGTGCATTTCCCTCATGATTAGTGATGTTGAGCATTTTTGCAGTTTGTTTTTTGTTTGTTTGTTTGTTTGTTTGTTTTGGCTGGGGCTGCATTTGAACCCGCCACCTCTAGCATATGGGGCCAGCGCCTTACTCCTTTGAGCCACAGGTGCCACCCTGAGCATTTTTTCATATGTTTGTTGATCATTTGTCTTTCTTCTTTTGAAAAAAATCTGTTCGTGTCTTTTGCCCCCCTGTTGATGGGGCCATTTGCTTTTTCTTGTTGACTTGTTTGAGGTTTTTGTAGATTCTAGATATTAGCCTTTTGTCAGATGCAGAGTTTGAGAATATTTTCTCCCATTCTGTAGGTCGGCTATATGTCTATCGATTATTTCCTTTGCTGTGGAGAAACTTTGAATCAAGTCCCATTTATTCATTTTATTGTTACAGTAACTGCTTTTGGGGGGGTCATAGCCATAAATTCTTTGCCTAGGCCCACGTCTAGAAAGTTTTTCCTATATTTTCTTATGGAAGTTCTATGGTTTCAGGCCTTACATTTAAGTCTTTAATCCACCTTGAGTTAATTTTTATGGATGGTAAGAGAGAGGGATCCAGTTTCAGTCTTCTGCATATGGCTGTCCAGTTTTCCCAGCACCATTTATTGAATAGGGTGCCCTTTCTCTAGTATATATTTTTGTCTGCTTTGTCAAAAATCACTCAATCATAGGTAGGTGGCTTTATGTGGGGGTCAGTTTACCCTTTTTCCTGTGAGCTTCCTTCCTTCCCTTCCCTTCCCTTCCTTTTCTTTTCTTTT
>NW_003852481.1:5825727-5832396 GCF_000181295.1 Otolemur garnettii | reverse complement strand
GAACCCGCCACCTTAGGTGTATGTGGCTGGTGCCTTAGCTGGTTGAGCTATAAGTGCCGAGCCCTTTTCTTTTCTTTTCTTTTCTTTCACCTCTTCCACTACATTGTGAGTTCTAGCTATGCAAGGATGGAAGTAGAGCAGAAGGCCTTGCAATGTGGACCTATCCAAGACCTTCATCAAGCCAAAATGATCTTCTTATGAAAGTTCTTTGTACCGTAAATGTACAGTGTACCATAAAGACTTGGGCTCTGATTTAGATACATGGGTCTATATTCACTACTCCATCTACCATGTACGTCCTGAGTGATCTCAGGAAAATTACTCAAGCTTTCCGAGTGGCAGCACGCTCACCTGTGAGCTGAGGACAATAATAGTACCCACCTCACCAAAGTCCTGGGAGGTGCACAGGGGCTGATGGACCCACAACGAAGGACCCGAAAATGTTAGATATTATTAGGGATGATGTCAGGTCCCCTTCCTTTCCATCCTGCTCCCACCAAATGCCTTAGTATAGATATCTGGGGTGAAGTCTTGTGATAGATTGATTTCTAATCTCTTTAATAAAAAGAGTGAAACATAACCTGTGATTTTTGTCTTCTCACTGTAGCTGAGCCCCGCTGTTTGTGGCCCTGGTCTGTTTATTCTGTTAGCAGTGAAGCAAATGGGAAAACGGGGAGTGAGGCGGGGTGAGCAGGGCGTGGTGTCGATTTTCACCTCGCAGTGCGGCGTGTTTATTAGCGTGTATGTGCGTTAAGCGCAGCAGCCTGGTTTCCTCGAGTTAAATAGCAGTCATGCCCAACTGGCTCTCCATGTACCATTACTCCAAGTGATTGAGCCAATTTCTCCCTCTGCCATGAGTTTAAGTTGTAAACCTCTCAGCCAGACAGAGAGGCAATGATGGGCTGCCCGTGGTGATTATTACTAACCTTCAGCATTCCGCTCACAAGACCAGGGGGGTCTGGGAAGAAGGCCGGGGAAGGCAGGCAGGGACTGTGGGCTCCCATCCACCCACCTCGGCCCAGTCTGCGTCTCTTCTCCACCAGAACGGCCAACATCTGAGTGCTCACTTCGGCCTTGCAGGGAGGCACCAGCCCTGGTCTGGGGTGAGAGACTGCTTGTGCTGGGTGAATAGGGAAATGTTCCATTTGGCAGGAAATTAGAAGGGGCACTGAGGGAAAGCTGGAGAAGTGACCTAGGGGTGCCTGCATATTCAGAAATCATTTGTCAGCCATAATTTTTGCTCTTTGCCATGTGTTAATAGTTATCTGCTAGATGCTGTGTGAGTTATCTGGCTGAAACCTGCAGGGCCGATGACTAACTCCTAGTTGTTAGCTGGTTGATGGGACCTTGTATGTTTAGCATAATCATACCGGGAACCAGGCGGGCTGCAGGGACAGGAGAAAGCACTGAAGCGGCTCTCCAGCACGGATCCACAGCCCTCCGTCACTTTCCCTCTGCCCAGCGACTGTGTATTTCTTTTTTTTCTCAAGGAACCAAACTTCCTCCCTGTAGAATTAATCCTAAATTGGCAGGGATGATGGTTCCCTGAATGTGGGCAGCTCCTTTTGCTTTGCTGAACGGTTTGGTCTCCTCAAAATCTTTGAGAAAAAGAAAGTTCACTTCTCATGGCCTGGAGGTGTTCGTGTTGCTTCTTTGTTAAAAATCCAAGTATACCTGTGGGCCGGCACTGGGTGAAACCTGCAATCCGAGAAAACAAATACTCCTTCCCTCAGGAAGGTTATGGTCTAATAGCCAGGCAGGACTCAGGAAGGGCAGGTGTGGGAGGCTGAGTGTTATTGCTTGTTTTCCAAAATAAAAGAGGATGAGGGAGGGGGAACAAGCACCACTTAGACCCTGCTTTGCCAGGAGCTCGAAGGCAACACAGTAGCCAAAGCAGCCCCATCCTGAAGGTCCATTTCCTGCGAGCTTGCTCAGCTCCTCCCCAGTCTCTTAGAGTGAGGTCCCTGCTGACAGGATGACGAACTCTGTAACTTACATAGAACGAATATTGATTTGATAAGCTTAAACAAATTTAAGCCCTGCCTTCCATCTATTTTGCCATGACATTGATCACAATGACCATGGCTAACACGCATTGAGGACTGACTTGTTGCCCGGCACTGGCCCCCGGCATGTATTATCTCCTTTACTGGTCCAGGTAATCCCACGAGGTGGGTACTGTTGTTATTCCCATTTTACAGCTGAAGGTACTAAGGCCGACGGAGAAAGAAACCTCCCTGCGGCCACACAGCCCACCGGCAGTCGGTGCCTGGGGCCCACATATCCTTCTGCTGCCTCTTGGCATTAATTTCCACTCTGGTGGCAGAAGCATGTGGTCCATTTGTAAACTAGTGAGCTTCTCAGATCTACTCAGCACACCAGCAGAAGCAGGTGGGGAGGGGCTCTGTTTCTCAGACACTGAACACTGGGAACCTGGCCAGCTTGCCAGAGAGCAAGAGTGCAGGCCTGTCGCCAGCTTTCCCTGCAACCTGCGTTTCCTCACAGTTCTCTCCAAATGAAGAGAAAAAAAGGTACGCACCAGCCTAACCCACTGGGGAAGCAGTAGAGGAAAATTTGGACAGGAGCTTTCCCAAGGTACACCGTTGGCAGGGATAGAACACGAGGAAAGATGTCCATGGTGCTGGCTTAACATTGCAGGAAGCAGAAGTGAGCCGGGTCCTGGAAGGAAGTAGTTAAAGGCCTTCCCCACCCCCGACAAGTTGGTGGTTAAGGAGAGGGTACATTCTAGTCTTTTTCTTTCCTGGAGGTTGAAGGGAGGAAACGAGGTAGTGACTTAATATGAAAAATGGATGGGCTGGGAAAACGGTTGCATTTATTTCTAAATGAGGGCTGTTAAGCGCTCATGTCCACCCATGTGTATTAGCTTAGAACTAGAAAGTCAGAAAGTTCACTTCTCCCTGAGCATCCAGGGGTTTGCTGTCTTTTAAAATGGTTGCTCTCTTCAAAATGCCTGATAGACCCTTAAAACCAAAAGGGACTTAAAATATCATCTAGTCCAGCGGTTCTCAACCTGTGGGTCATGACCCACAGGAACTGAATTAAAGGCTCACGGCATTAGGAAGGTTAAGAACCACTGATCTAGTCCAACCTCACCGTTTTACCACAGAGGAAGCAGAGCAGAGAGGTGAGGTCACATTCCCAAGGCTGTCTGACCAGCTAGAGAAAGGACCTGGGACCCAGAGCCCATTTGAGGCCATTCAGCCTTTCTTGGGGAGCTTTTGTCTTCCAAAAACACAGCATTAATCTTCTGAAAGTCTTTGGTCATGGCATATCTTGCCCACAGAGGGAAGATTTGATTTTTAAAACTAACACCAATAGCTCCAGAGAGTGATGAAACTAGGTAACAACATTTGAGGTCACAAACCAGTGGGATTGAGGGGCAGTAAAGTTGAAATTCTCCGGTGGCTTATAACCCAGCAATCATAGCAACACAGTTGTAAGAATTATATCATTTTTCCCAATGTGAAGTACATTTTTTCTCAGCATGTAATCTGCATTTGGAGATGTATGTGTTATCTCCATGTACCTATTTATACACACATATGCAAAAATACACATACACACATATGTATGTATAGTTGTTCTGACATATTCTAATACTTTGAAATTGATCCTGTTACTTGATGGTTATGATTCTCATATGCACAATCCAAGAATGTGTTCCTTTGGCGGTTGTGATGGTGTCGATTCTTTGGAGAAGCAGCGTACTCTGTCAGCGCCTAGGCTTTGGAATCATACTAATGTGGGTCTCCCACCCGGATCTGTCGTTGAATAGCTGTGTAAAGTTTGGCAGATTTCTTAACTTAAGCCTTGCTTTCCTCCTCAATGTGATGAAGATACCTAAGATCTCCATAAGCTTGGATGGAATTAAGCTTGAACTTGACCAAGCTTGCCTGGTCAAGTCCATAAGCTTGAACTTGACCAAGATTGCATGTTCATAAGCGACAGCTGGTAATAAACCGAGGTCTATCAGATTGTCAAACTGGGTCCTTCCTGGATACCACATACAAAGGGAAGCAGGGACAATCCCTACGGAGAATGCCACTGTTAGGACTGGAGAGGAGGGACGTACCCTGCCTAACCCTTTCCTCTTAGAGCAATCTCTGTCAGGCATGGTGATTCACACCAAAAATCCCACCCCTTTATGAGGCTAACATGAAACGATTGGTTGAGGCCAGAAGTTCAAAACTAACCTGGTGGGGCTGTGTCTATGGCTCAAAGGAGTAGGGCACCGGCCCCATATGCCAGAGGTGGCGGGTTCAAACCCAGCCCTGGCCAAAAACTGTAAAACTAGCCTGGCCAACATAACGAGACCCTGTCTCTACAAAAAGTTTGAAAAATTAGCTGAATGTCGTAGCACACGCCTGTAATTTCAGCTACTCAAGAAGCTGTCACAAGGATCACTTGAGCCCCGGAGTCTGAGGCTCCAGTGAGCTGTGATTGAGCCATTGCACAGTAGCTGGGGTGGCAGAATGAGACCCTGTCTCTAAAACATAAAAATTAATTTAAAAAATTAAAACAAAGTCATCACTTGTGCCCCTGTGAAGGAAAACAGGTTAAGATTACATGCGATTCTAGATATATATTATATATATGTATGTATGTTAGAGTTCAGGGGAAAAAAACCAACAAAAGAAGATTCTCTCCCACTTGGTAACCCATGTCTAAAAATAAAATGCCAAAAATATTGTCAGAAAGAAAAACTGGGTGAAAAGCAGGAAAAACTATAAATAGTCTACTACATGACATGGGTTTCTCCTGTTTATAGATGCGTCATTCAATAGAAACTCAGTCATCAGAGGAGATTTTCTTTCAAGAAATATTCAGGCGGCGCCTGTGGTTCGGTGTGTAGGGTGCCAGGCCCATATGCCAAGGGTGGAGGGTTCAAACCCGACCCCGCCAAACTGCAACAACAATAAAAAATTAATGGCTGTTTAAAAAAAAAGAAAGAAAGAAAAAAAGATCATTCAGAACGTTTTAACACAATAACTAAGAAAATGACATGAAGGCTATGTTAACCAGTTTGATGGAAATGTTTCAAATTGCATGTGAAAACACCACACTGTACCCCAGAAGTGCATTAATGTACATAGTTACCATTCAATAAAAAAAATTAAAAAAAAGAAATATCATTCAAATAAATTACACCAATATTTGACTGTCTGCAGCTCTTTCAAAGAAAGAAATGTCCAGTCTTTCCAGAAAAATGATTTCCCTTGATTGAGTTTGGAGTTTACACTACTTGGTGAGGACCTTCACTAACAAGGAGGGGAATGGAGGAGTGGTATTTTTTTTTCCTCTCCCAACATCTTTTTGGAATGTTTACTTATTGATTTCCCATTAGGCAGATTGGAGAGCACATGGTGAAATGATAAAAGCGTCCGATTCCCATTCAGAAGACCTGGATTCAAGGCCAGTTCTGCCAAACAATTCCTGCACAACCCTCAGTAAGTCACCTCTCTGTGCTGAATGTTTTCCTCTGTAAAACTGGAAATATTATATGAAAAAAAAAGCCTTTTACTATTTTAAAGAACTTGCTCAGTTCTTTGAGGGGAGCTCTAAGACCTGTCTCTTATTTACTATTTGACCTTGAGCAAGTTACTTCCCCTTCTGGGGGCCTCCGGTTTCTTGTGGATAATTTGAAGATGTTAAAGTCGTTTTAGGGGTTTTGGTTTTCTGATTTTTTTTAATTTATTAAATCACAGCTGTGTACATTAATGTAATCACGGGGTACAGTGTGGTGTTTTCATATACAATTTGAAATACTCTCATCAAACTGGTTAACGTAGCCTTCATGTCATTTTCTTAGTTATTGAGTTAAGACATTCCTACTCTGCTTTTAGAAAGATTCACTTGTACCCTTGTAAGGTAAACCATAGAGGTGACCCCACCAATCCCCGTCCCTCCACCCATCCACCCTGCTTCCCTCCCCTCTCTCTCCCCCTCCCCATAGTCTAAGGCTATAATTAGGTTATAGCTTTCCTATGAAAGCTATAAATTAGTTTCAAAATAGGGCTGTGTACATTGGATACTTTTTCTTCCATTCTTTGGTTTTTTGTTTTTAATAGATTTGTTGCACTGATGAATTGTATAATGGTGAATTCAGGGCTTATACCAGGATACCAGGATACTATACCAGAACACTACACCCAATGGGTAGATTTTTCTCTCTCACCCCCTCTCCCGACTTCTTAGTTTTCAATGTCCATCCCACCACTTTATGACCTTATATGTCCCTGGTTCAGCTCCCACTTATAAGTGAGAATATTTGGTATTTGTTTTTCCCTTCCTGAGATACTTTACGGAGGATAAAGTACCATAAGTTCCACGTAAATTGTTGCATTATATCATTCCTTTTTATGACTCAGTAGTAATCTGTGGTATAAACACATGCCACATTTTCTTTGCCCACTTGGTGAATTCCACATCTTTGCAATTGTGAATTGTGCTGTCATAAGCATTTGGGTGCAGGTGTCTTTTTGATAAAATGACTTCTATTCCTTTGGGTAGATACCTGGGAGTGTGATTGCCGGATTACATGGTCGTTCTACTTTTAGTTCTTTGCAGAATTTCCATACTGGTTTCCATAGAGCTTGTACTAGTTTGCGTTCCCACCAACAGTGTATAAGCATGCCTTTTTCATTGTTT